>NC_030443.2:13823457-14123457 GCF_001660625.3 Ictalurus punctatus | reverse complement strand
TCCGTACCCATGTCTTTATTATATGAAGTTAAAAAAAAAAACCCTAGCAAAATCGAAGTTTATTTATCTCTCCACTAACCTTGCATGATGGATCCCATGAGTATGGGCCTCTCCTTGGAGTCAGGGTGTTGGCCATCTCTTGGCAGTGCCCTGCTAATCAAACCTGGAAACAAAATAAAAAAAAAATAAAAAATAAAAAAATAAAATAAAAAAAAAACATGCCAATGATCACCTGGAGTTTAATTACTGAAACAGTGTGCTCTCTGTGGAGACTTCATTACCTTCAAAAGGTGCAGCCTCCCGTCCAGAAAGTCCTCTGGCTCCCTCCATCATCTCGTATGTGCGTTTCAACTCATGTCCTGTCCTGGGGCTTCTTGTACCTTCTCTGGTGTTCTTAATGGCTGTGGACAGAGTTAAACACTTCTTTACAACCAAATCAGCAGTCATAAGTGGTACTTATGCAATTAACTAAAATATCTTAATTATAAGGAGGATGGTGAAAAGCACGTGTGTATGTATATCCAGAGAAAATGGGCTTGTTGGATTTCACCTAATTTGCCTCAAAACATATTTTTACCCTTTCTTCAAATTTCACTATTTCCTCTTTTTTTTTTTTTTTAAACTAGTTAATTTTCCAAATTCCTGCTCCTAAGTTTAGGTTCAGAATGTAAAATCAGAACCTTCGTCAACAGCACCGTTCCCTCTGCACCTGAATACTAAAGAAGGCAATCATAAAGTGTCAAGTCTTACCATCATATGACAGGATGTGGCCACTCTTGCCCTCATAAATGACATGGGCTTTAGGCAGTGGTTCGCCTCGGCCCTTCTCTGGGCTACTCAGGTCCTCAGCACTCAGCTTGCCCTTCAGCAATTCTGCCGGTATGCTGGACTGAGGAAGAGCTGGGGTGCCCTACTCCGAGAAAATGACACAAAAGACCAGAGAATGCAGAGAGAATGTTAGAGTCCATACATTTTAACAGCCTCGCACCAAGCTTGACTTCAGCCAAGCAATCTAGAATTGGCTATTTTCTCATTTGTAATAACTTTGGATAAAAGCGCCTGCTAAATAAATAAATGTAAATGTAAGTAATCTAGCATTGGCTATCAGCTTATTAGTAACTTTTATTAAATAAAAAAAAAAAAAAAAAAAAAAAAAACAGTCACATGGAAACCGTAAGTACACTCTTACATTTATCACACCTTCAAATCCATAAAATTAGAATCAGGTGTTCAAGATTACATGAAATTATGCAAAGCACCTATAAATGACTCAAAAGGCAAAATTTCCTTGAGATTTGTTCAAGTAGATCAACTTTATTCATAGACACTTTCTTGTTTGCTTGTCCAAATAGGAGAGGAGGAAAAAAAAAGAAAAAAAAAAAAAAAAAACAGCCAACAATTGCCATGGGGTGTACTTATTTTTTCACATGACTGCACATTACTGAAACTTTAAAACAGCCCTGTATTATATTCATGAAAGTATGTACATGGGTGATTGATCCTGCTCTTATGGGAAGTCCCTCAGGGCCTTTTCCAGTAGGCCCTCTTCCCAGTTCCTGGATGGTAGGCATCGGCCCTCCTGCAGGAATGACACAAAAATTCATTTAGAACCTCTCTGATGTCACAGTGCAACACATGGAATTTAATCTAGAGGTCGACCGATAGAGGATTTTACCGATACCAATAACTAAGTTGGTGGTACCTGCTGATAACCAATTAATCAACCGATCTTTTTTAAAAGTGATACTAAATGAAAAAATAACACTCAAAGTAAAATATTACTGAACTTTATTCCAAAAATAGACAGTACTGACTGTACCATGAAAATATACTGTACTTTTTAAAAATGAAAAACATGTAAATATTAATGTATATTAACTATTAATGAACATTAAAGTAAATAAAAAAATATATATCCAAGCTGAACCAAAAAGTAACACTCCAAATAACAAATAAAAATAGAGACATCCAAAATTATAATAAAAAAAAAAACAAAATAAAAAAAAACAAAAAAAATAAAATAAAATTTGTCAGCGACTTTTTTTTCGGGAGTTTTTATTTCGCCACTAGGGGCCGCTCTTGTACAGTATAATGACAGTGGACCCTTCATATCCGCTCCCACAATGGACACAACCGGGAAAAACTGTGTGTATGTGTTGATTTTGCTGATAACCGATTGTTCCAGCAATCGATCATTGGTGCCAATTAATCTGCAAAACCAATCAACCAACCGGCCTCTAGTTTAATCATTTCATGGTATAATACTTATGAAGGTTTTAAAATATGGATTAGCATCCACAAGCCATGAAATGTTCTCGAGTCTGTAGACAAGCAAATGTAGAGAGGACAAGCAGGATGTAAACAGAGCTTTTTAGCAGAGTACTACAGTTTTAAATGCTAGCCTCTCCAGATTCTTTGCAAATAAATACACTGTTAAACATTGGGCTTTGTGTGTTATGGTGAACGAGATTAATCACTGATAATTTGTCACATAATGACAACGTGATGTTTAATTCATAGCTGTGAGCACTGTGTCTGGGCTGTCGGGTTAATAGGGAATCACAATTATCAAGACCCCGTGTAGAACGATTTATGATATGAATGAATATTTCTGGTATACTGTGTGTGCGTGTGTATGTGTGTGTGTGTGTGTGTGTCACCTCGGACTACTCCTTCATACTGTGCCCTGGAGAGCAGCCCTTCAGCCTGAGCACTTTGCCCACGCGGTGAACATTCCTCCTGCTTTATATAGGACACTGAGGAAAAGAGAAGACACAACCCAGTTCTTTTAAACCTGCATTTCTCTCTCAATATAATATAGTGGTGTTACTTGGGCTATGTAAATATCTATTGGCCTTTTTAATTACATAAGGGAACATCTGTACATGTTATTATGGGTACAAATAAGATACAAAAATACAATAAATCGAAAATCATTTCTGCTTTTATTACAAGAAATGAACAGCACAGAAATAAATGCGGTACTCATTTAGGAGTAGTAACTAGTATGAATATACTTATTACTGTATTCAGTGGTACACATTGCTTTTTCTCTAGGTAGTCTAGGGTGTCCAGGGGTCAGAGACTTATTCAACCCCCGACCCATCTCCCTGCTTCCCCGACTCTCTCACCAGGTTTGGCAGGGTCCTGTGGTCTTGGCAGGCCGAGAGAGATGGATCCACCAGCGCTCTTAGCTCCCTCTGGCCCGAACATGACATGAGTGTGTGAGGGCAGATACGTGCCCGGCGTTCCCTACACAAGCAGAAACACACACGTCTCAGATTAGAAAGAGAAAGAAATGATAACCGACCCTGTAAAATCCTAGATAAATGTCATTAATTCAATTCAGCTGCTCTGTGGTACATCAAATGCACTGGGCAAATTAGCGATAATGGTGTTTCTTTAAAAATATTTTCACCTTAATTATGAAATGCCTTTATAATCGACCGATATATCTGACTATTATTGTTATATTTTAATTTATCCAACTCGCCTGTAAAATGGATCCTCCCTGGATGAAGGTGGGCTTGTCCGAGGGTTTGGACGTAGGGATGAGTGGAGGCGGGGACGGAATGTTGGGGGGCCTGTGGCGGGCGAATGGCACACGCATTCCATCTGGAAGGTTCTGGACCACCTGGTTAGGCGCGGGCTGCAGGACTGCGGGAACAACAGGAGGACAGGAAGGAGAAATTAAACGATGAGCACAGTGACACAGAAGTGGTGTACGTTTTCCAGGGAAGGTGAGATCTTAGATGAATGAACTCCAGCTCGTCCACAGAGCCCTCAATGTGATCGGATCAAGAACGCACACTGACCAGATGACACTTGAGCGCTTTGATAACGTCGCCGAAATACAATCTGCAGCAGAGTAACTTACAGTAGCATCAACAAAGTCTAATTCCAACACCAAGAACTGACCTTTCATCATGCATTAAAAGGTAATACAGAAAAATGACTTACTTCATACTTATTATTCTGCTTATGTTATTTAAAACAGACATTCTTAAACATTCTTTCTAGACCATCATACTACATAAAAGTATTCTTTCATATTAAAAAAAAGCAACTTGAAAAAATATATTTCGGGATAGAAAAGGAAGGAAAATTCACATCCATGTAATATAACTTAACGCATCCCTTGCATACTTGCATTTTCAATTCCACTTACTGTATAGGTAGCATCCCGATGCCTACAAGTATAAAACCAGGTAAACGTTACGTTATACACTACGGGTCAAAAGTCTGGAGACTGAAGTGATTCTCATGATCTTAAAACCCTTTTGATCTGAAGGTGTGTGATTAAGTGTTTAAAATCCGTGTTGTAGATTGAAATATTAATATTGTGCCGACGTATTCATTTCTTTCATTAGAAAACTAACATTTTATTTACAAAATATATATATATTTTTAAACGGATTACCTGGAGAGGAATATTCCAAAAAGCAGCCAATAAGTGTCCTTTAATACTGTTTAAAAAGCATCTCAGGGGAATTTCTCAAGAAATCGGATGAGAAAACGCCAAGAATACATTTCTGGAAATTCTCTGTAAAAAGGGCGTCTAGTTTGAAGATGTGAAAATATTAAATTATTTTGATTTATTTTGGACTTTTTAATCACAACATAATTCCCATAGCTCCATGGGCGGTACTCCAGAGTTTTGATTAATTTATTATTCTTCTAAAATGTGGGGAAAAAAATGATAAAAAAATAAAGAATGAGTGTCTAAACTTTTGACAGGTAGTGTATTTTAACTGTTTTGAAAACTCTTTTCATCCATGACCTGAATATATTTTCACAGACGATGAGATCAGAGCACGTCTTCAAACTGACAAGGGTGCAAAAACACAAGAAAGAAAATCAGAGCTCTCAGCCCACAATGAAAATATATAAATATTAATATATTAACTAATTAATAAATATTAAAGTAAATAAAAGATACTGCTTGGTTCAGTTTGAATGTGTAACACTCCAAATAACAAATAGAAATAGGGACATTCAAAATGAATGAAAAAAATAAATAAATTAAAAATAAAAACACTTCAAATAACACAAAAGAATTAGTCAGTGATCGTTTTTATTTCGCCACTAGAGGCCGTGTAAAACATGTAAAAGGGAGTTCAGGAGATTGCACTTCGATTGATCTTTGTGTGTGGGTGCACGAGTGTGTGTGTGCGTGCTAGACACAGACACAGTTATAGATAAGAAAATCGCTCACTCCATGACAGGTGACTCAAGTAACCCACAAAAGCTGCAAAGGCCCACTAAATTATTAACTTTCAATTAATTCATATACCTTGTACTGTACGTTGAAGTGAAACATTACCTCTGAAGTCTGCTGCATGCCAATGAATTATACATAACCGAGACAAGAATATAAAAAGATGAATCACTTCGGTAGAACTGGGAGGACTGAAAAATAGCAGCCAAGTCCATTGCTGGTTTCAGAATTTCCACTGATTTGAGAATTGCGAATAATTACATCATGTGGGTGGACCTGAATGTTTAAAAAAAAATAAAAATAAAAATCTGTGGCTTTGTACATATTTTACCATCAAATGCCAAATCCTTCAGCGTCTATCCTCACAAAGACTCTGTTTAGCTGCCCAAAGCAACTGTGTTATCATTGGCAAAGTAGCGTGTGATCGTTCCAACTAGAATACATTAAGTAAGGAATAAAAAAATAAGGCATGCGGTTAAAGGAAAATAATTAACGATGGGGTGGTGTGACATGACATGGAGTTACTGTTACCATCATGAATAAATAAAAATAAATAAATAACTAAAGAACACCACCTAAAATTTTTTATTTGTTTATAGTTGCATTTAAATGTTACGAAACATTCGCAAGTTACTTCCTGTTATGACTTGCATTAGAATTATGTACAAATCAGCAGTGCTGTGGTAGCTTGGAAAGTGGTAGCTCAACGGTTAAAACGTCAGACATCTGATTAGAAGGTCATGAGTTCAAATGCCTGCACTGGCAAGCTGCCACTGCTGGGCTCTTGAGCAATGCCCTTAACCCTCACCTGCTCAGCTCTATAAATGAGATAATTGTAAGTCGCTCTGGATAACAGTGTCTGCCAAATGCCATAAATGTATAAAATATAACTGAATGATTCACAGTGGTGATATTTCATTTCCCTAATCTTTATTATCTCTCGCGTCTCACTTTAATGACAGACGGGTATATAACTTTTTGTTATCGACATAACACCACCCTCATTCTCCTGACACCACAGGTTCATACAGCCATTCTGCATCGGAACTGAATTTGCACCCAGAGAGCAAGGGTTGGAGAACCAAAAAGGCTAAGGGACGGTTTGTAGTGAAAGTAAGGATGGGGGTGTTTACCTGGCGGGACGCTGTAGCGGGCGGGGTTGTTGGGCTCGGGTTGGGGCGACGCTTTGCTAGGCTCTCGGGGAGACAGTCTGTACGGTGAACCCGGTCTTCCTGCAGCAGGAACCTCTGGCTCCATCAGCTTTATATCGTACGCCATGTAGGGAAACGGCTTACCTGTGGCAAGAGAGGACAGCGTATCAATTGCACACGCACACACACACACACACACGCATGCATGCATGCATGACACCAATTAGAAAAGAAGCTGATCACTCCTGACCAAATACTCAGTGTGAAGCAAACCTCATGAGAAGCTCTACAATATCCAGTGATGCGTGATGTAATGACAGAAACACAGACTACACCAAAACCGTATGAGTTCAGGAAAAAGCCTCAGCGCCGACCTGACTCAAACACAGGGCGAGAAAAGCCTGAATAACTGCAGCACTTTGGCTAATGGGCACAGCTATAAGAGTGGCTGCCCCGATGTTTCCTCTGGTTCACTGCTCCTGTCTGACTTTTTTAACAACGGCAGCCGTTTCCCTCCCCGACTCTTATTTTGGCTCTTGCTCTGCTCTCACAGCCCTGGAAAGCCCTGACCATCATTCCAGAATCAGAAAGACATGCTTTCCTCCGCCCTAAGTAAGTCTGGGAAAGCAAAGAGACACCACACAGCCCTCAGCAGTCCAAGAAAAAGGGGGAAAAAAAATATTGAGTAAAGTGCTGGGGACTAATACACAATGTACCGGATTTTCTCTCAGTGTGTGTGTAATATCTTGGTGTGTACAAAATGTCCACAACATTTGGCTGAATGAGGAAAAACAGCTTTCTTTGCAGTTCTTTAAATGATTTCTAAGCTAGAATGATAATTATGTCAGTGAAAGGTTCTCAGAAGTATATGAAGACAAGGTGTACGTGTGTCTCGAGGACTGTTTCATAACTTCTTTTTTTTTTGTACAGCTAGAATAAAACAACAAACTTTCCTTCTCTCCAGCTTGGCCCAGTTTGGTCAGTTTTTCAAAACAGAACTGACCGAGACCGAGTCAGACGACCGAGAAAACATGCAATCGACGAATGAAACCAGAAGACCCGAGACGCCCACTCGCACCGCTGCAACTCATCACTTCATCTAGCAGCTCCACTCTGAAGCAGCATCTCCACCCACATGACTCCCCCAAGTCTTTCCCTTATTCATGCCCCTTCCTTACACTGATCAAGCCACAATTTAGGCTGTGGCTAAAGTAAAACAGGGTATCTACAGGCATCACGAAGGAATCCTTGAAAAGTTGAACACTTTTTGTCTTTATCGGTGCCACGTTATTAGGTCTACAACTACTAATGTACATTTCACCTTCTATAATGTCCACACCAGCTACGTGTTCGAACTGGTCAGTGTCCTTGGCAGCCCCTGGTTCTATCAAGGAATGTCTGGCTACTACTTGACCAATTTTGTCAAATAATAACGCATTTGTGTGTGCAAGATTTAAAGCATATCCCTGGTTGGATACAAATGACCAGTGTTAGCTAATATTATGATGTTAAATGTTTTTAAAACAGTTCCAATCGAGACGGGAGAAAAAACAAACAAACAAGAATAAAACGGAAAAAAGAATGACACAATCAGTAACGTATTAGAAGAGCTGCTGATCTAGAAACTTGATCAACCACTCACCAATCAGAACCGAGAATTCAACCGCGCTAATGTATAAACAATATTAACTCGTACAGACATCACAGTCCATTTCTACTGACCTCTGTTTTCTCTGCCATCAAGTTTCCCATTATTTCACCAAAAAGCACACACTCTCTTACCATCTCGGTCGAGGATGGTGGGGCTGCGAGTGATGTAGCGCGGCCTGCGCTCCAACTCTCCGGCTTCTTGTCTCTGGTTGTCCTCCATGTGTGCCGATTCGTGTACAGCTTTGATTTGGTGCTGGAACATGGTTAAGCCACTCAGAGGAGCTCCTACAGGAACCCCAGCCGTCCCAAACGGACCAGCAACCTGAGAAGAAGGGAAAGAAACGAAACGAAATGAAACAAAAAAAAACAAGCTGAGTCAGAACCAAAACCTTCCTCGACCAATCTACTTAATCCAACCCTTTAATAATCATTAAATATTTATCATTTGCATTCATTCCAGGAAAGTGATTTTGAGACAGGACTGTACATCATTTTCTGGTGTAGCCCATCACTGCTCACTTCGCACTAAATCACAGAGACCCAAAGATGCATGAAGTCCACTACACTGCCTGTGATTCAGAAGCAGCCATGATTCGGTTCTAGCAGTAATCATAAAGGTAATAATCGTTCAATCACACAAAATCAAACCATCCTAAAGCAGAGAATCCATGGCGATATAGCAAATCAGCCTGCCATCATTTCATTTTGAGGGGAAAGGGAGGTAGAAGGGAGAATCATTCTTGATTCGAATCGCTCCAGATCACGGGATTTTGACCAAAATCGATTGGAATTTTCTTTTTGTTTCCTGTTCACTGGGTCAAAGCGTGGTCTGGACTCACGTGGCGGGGTGGGGCTCTGTGACGGAGCCTCTCCCAGTCCCTGGGCCTGGCCAGGGGGGCAGAGCTGCTAGGGTAGTGAAGGAGGGAACTAGGGAGACTGACCATGGGGGGGATGGTGGCAGCACGCTGCTGGAGCTGCTGCATACTGAGCTGAGCCTGCTTGCTCGAGGAGACCACCACTGACCCAGAGCCTCCGAGAATCGACGGCTTCTCCAGAGAGAACAACCTTGAAGGACAGAGAAATAAAGAAAGACAGGAATGAAGCAAAAGCAGACTAAAATGAGTTTTATACAGACGGTTCTGTTTAAAACCCTTTATTAATTGCTGACATTGCAGATACTTAATTATTCTCCAACAAGCAATGAGACTGAATCCCAAAATAGCTTTCCATTCACTACACACCCCAATGTATATAACAATGATAACGTCACAGAATATGTATACTGTATATATATATATAAATACATAGGTTTTTGTTTAGTATATGTATATAAATGCACTATATTTAAGAAACCGTTCCACTGTCTCACCTCTGTCTGTCTGGCTCGTCCTCGACATCTTCATCAGCACTGCAGGTGGCACTTGAGTCATTGTCCGAATGCTGCTGCTCGTTCTGCTTCTCTTTCTCCCTCAATTCTGGCTCGGTCTTTACTTGCACCTCTCCCCGGTCTCCTCCCGCTGTTTCTGTGTCCTGAGGTTCGCTCTTAGGGTACAGCTGGACCTCATCCTTAAACATGGATTCGTCCACCACTGCTCCTTCTGGACTTTTCTCCAGCTTTACCTGCAGCTCGTTGAAGGTGGGCTCCTGAGCTTTGGTATCTGCATTAGGGACTTTGGGGGCAGTAGCTTCTTGATCCGGGGCTTGGGGTTGCGACTCGGAGGGCTTGGGTGTGTCCGACCGTGAAGGAGATGCCGCGCTCTCTGTGTCTGAACTGTTCTCTGCACCTGGTTTCAGACAAGAAAGAAAAAAAAAGAAAAAAAATACACAAGTCAGATTAGAGCAATTTCATGGAATCGTTTAGGTCTCATGTTCAGTGATTCAGTGTTTGAATCAGTGAATCCTTTCAGTGTTCAGCAGGTCAGGGTCCGATCCAGGGAATCGTATTCGATTCACTCCTTCCCTCTCATGTTCAGAAATTCGACGATTGATTCAATTAATCCCTTTCGGATTCACTCCTCTTGTGTTCAGTGGTTCAGTGTCCGAGTCAGTCATGGCAATGATTCAGCACATTCAGTGAATCCTGTTTGGGCTCATTTAATCTGAGCTGTAGATTTCCAGCATTTCAGTGCACGCAAAAGGTCCGTGTTGGGCTTAATGTAAAAAGAATGACCTTTCTAAAAACACAGACATCATAATTTTTTTTTAATATTTTTTTTTAAAAACAGTGAGGATTAGCTGCTTAGACGGCTGCAAACTGCAACTGAACAAATCTGAATGAATAATTTAATTGAATGGACTCAAAAGACATTGAAAAATTTTATAACTATTTAGCAGCACAACTTTGAAGGGAAAAAAAAGAGAGAAATAGCGAGCATATAGTAGAGAAATGACATAGCTGAATGGGACAGATGGGAAGGTAGACAAAGAAGAGAGGATATGAGACTGGAAACATTGAATTAGGGCAGTGTGGAAAGACATGATCCAAAAAAAAAAAAAAAAAAAAAAAAAAAAAAGAACGAAAAACCGTAGTGAGAGGGATAAAGGGAGAGAGAGGCATCCCACCAGATCAAACGAGCAAAGCAGGAACTCTGCGTTCCCAACAGTGCGTTTTCTAGAGCCTTCAAAGCGAAAGAACACTTATATAAGAGCAAGCCTGGCACTCAGAATTAGACCCAATCCTTTCTCTCTTCCACTCGTCCTCCTCTCTCTGTATCTTCGTATTTGATCATCTCTCATGCTTATTAAAAGCAAAAACAGTATTAGCAGCGGTTGTGACGTCGCTTTCTGTGTGCCTCAGAGAGGGATTTCAGAGTCAAACTGTCCGTTTCTGTTCTCACCTTCGCTGTCATCTGGGTTCTCCTCCTCATCATCATCATCAGCCGAAGCCGTGGCCACACCGTCGCTCTGAGACGCATCTCGGTCACGCGAACATTTGTTTGCCTGTAATATTTATTTAAAAATATATACATATTATTAAAAACAACAAAAAAACATCTATGTTTACATTAAAAACAGTGGAGATATATTTTATTATATATATTATTACAAAATGTTATATATTTTATTGCAGCGCTTTATTCTAGTCAGTGGATCTGGAGCCTATCCCGGGAACACATTTACACCTGGGACAATTTAGAGTCGATCCACCCAATCCTCCCATTAGCATATTTTAGGTGATTGGAGGAACCCCAAGAGCCCAGAGGAAACCCACACGACCATGTGGAGAACATGTCAAACTTCAACAGGGAACAAATCCCAAGCTCAAGACAACCCGCTGCACCACCATGCCATGTTTTATATGATCGGATATTTAAGCGCATCCTTCAAATGAAAATGAATCTTTTCCTCAGAAGTACAAAGTGCTATCATTCACCTGTTTGGGTTGAGGCAGCAGGTCGTCCAGGTTGTGCCGCCTCTTGTAGTTGAAGTAGAAGTTCTTGCACTGCGCCTCACTCTTGGTGCCCACCATTTTAGCGATAGCCGACCAGTTCCTGCCGTGCTCTACCAGTCCTGCAGAAGGAGGGAAAGACTTGCGTGTGACGATGTTACAGAGTGCAGCCATAACTGATCATGCTTAAAAAAGTGGCTTCGAGGCAAATGGACTGGATCAATGCTTTACTTTCCTCTCAGAGTTTCCTCCGAGAGCATGCACTGGAGTGATTTCCATAATCTTGGCTAAAACGGGCCAGGCTTACTGCTAAGTTTAACTGAAACAAGCTTCACTACACAAGAGAAACAGATAAGCGCATTTTTTAAGACCGACAGATGTGTTCCACAAAGCTGACACAGAATGTCTGCATTTCCACCCTCCTCTGAACCCTTCTGGACTTGAGCTTCATGGTCAGTAGTTACTGTAATGCCCTCCTGTGCACCCTATGGTGAGGTTAATCCTCCAATCAGCTTGGCTGTAGTGGATGTGTTAACTTGGGCACAAAGTAGGGGGTAGCTTGCTTAAACCTACTTTCTCAATAGCGAGTAACAAACTGACCGAAGACCATTCATTTTCTATGTACGTGTGCGACACAGACACGATTTCAGTGACAGCTGCAATTTAAAAACCTGCTACGAAATGTTTACTTTAGTGGTGTGAAATTTAGCAACTTTAAAGAAGCAGTCCCATAACACACACTCAAATACATACATACACATATTATTTATATGTGTGTGTATATATATATTATATTTTATATATATTATATTATATATACACACACACACACACACACACACACACATATACATACACACACACACACACACATATATATACTGTTTGCAACTATTGTTTTTACCACACACACAAGGTTTACATGCCATTATTTTTGTACGTTTTAAAAAACGTGTCAAAACAATCTGAGAAGCAACTCTCTACACTGTGAAAAATATTAATAAAAAGAGTTTGGGGGAAGTAAAGAAGTCGTCCTGCCAGAATTTTGCAGACGCAAAAATGAACTCAATCAAGCAAACTCTTCAATATTTGGGGAAGCTTGCGACTTTTCAAAATGACTGCCGATTTTCCACAGATTTAGGCCAAGATGAATGGTGAACATCACCACAACGCGCATTCAGTCGAAACCCTCTTCGATTCCCGTACGTCGGACATGATTACAGATAAAAGGTCTCGTTTACCTACAAAGACCCTGCAAAATAATTCTGTGCAACTGCGATTTCGTCCATTCAATTAGTTTTCTGCAACAACAAAAAATAAGCAATTGTGGAAAAGAAAAAAAAGCTGCAGCAAAATAAAGAATTTTTGGCCGCAAAAATCATAAAAATCTCGGCGAAGTCCTGTATGGACTGTAGAAGGTTTCGCTTCGCCACACTCAGCACAATCATGTCAAGTTTTGTATTAGAGCTCAGTTCCACAGACTTCCAGAAATAAATGGCAATTTATTTGATAAACCTTATCAACCATATATATATATATACTGGTGTAGAAACACATTGTATATATTTTTCTAGATTAAGAAATCCAGTTTCTATATGCATTCATGACATTTTACATTTTCAGTCCCATCCCGCTTTAAAGGCTTAAATTACTGAGGAATTTTTCAATATCTATAATTGATGGATTTATGATAGATTTCGTTTTACTCCAAAATGACATTTAAAACAAAAAACGTTTTTATAATGTATTTTTTTTTCTTGATTACACTACTTTAAAAATGACATTTGAATTTATTTTGTGAAATAGTTTCTCCAGACACATTTAAACAGACCATAATCCAAAGACTGCATAAATCTAACATTTAAAAAAATAACAAAAAAAAATTTTCAAACAAACCCCCCCCCCCCCCCCCCCCAAAAAAGGCAGCAACGGTACATAGGTGGCAAATGTTATTTGTGATATCTATACACCTGTAGTGTCTTGGCTTAAATGACCAATATCTTTAACCAAAGAGGAAATCATTCTTTAAAAACGGTATTCACTTTAGCATTTATTAAATGCAACGTTGATTATACGACCTCTGTTATACATGAGTTTTGAGTAAACAAGATTTCTGTTCTTTCTTGTCGAAATTCTCATCCGTCATGATCATATACATACTACAAAATGTGGAGAAGTTCCTTTAAGCACAGAACTCAGAACTGTCAAACAACTGGATAAAGTTACAGTAACTCGTATCTGAGGTGAACAGTTCTGCAGCCTGTCATTTCTCAGTGGGAAAACATGGCAGTGCTGAATGCTGTTAATGCACTATGCTACATAACTGTCCTTATACATAACTGAACGCCTCACCGCTCTGTCCAAACTCAACCTCTGAAACGACACCATATAGAATCTTTCCTTCAATCTAGCACGAGCACGACGTAGCGGTCACCTAGTAAGGAAGAAAATGTTGAAATAATTACCGATGGAAAAGTTTGCTTTTCATAAACTGTCCAACATTTTCACCACTGTTCGTGTCTCTGATAGTGTGGAAGCCCACTGGGAAATTCTTCCTCTTTCTGCAACGCTAGCATGTGCACACATACACCCAAGTGTTTCCCACTTCCTGCTTCAACTTCTGCTTTTGTAACACAGAAGAGGAAACAAGCAAAGAGATAAAGGAATGAATGATGACTGCAGTCTGCCCACGGAAGAAAAATGGCCAGCATACAGGAACCGTTCACGTCCGACTCCATGTTTGTTCAATGACATCCACTTTTCACTACGAAAAGGTGCATTAGGAAAGATTTGTCGAAGTCTCTAATAATTACATAGATCAGAGGTGTCCAATCTTATCCGGAAAGGGCTGGTGTGGGTGCAGGTTTTCATTCCAACCATGCAGAAGTCACACCCGAGTCTACTGAAAGCCAAGATCAACTGATTAATCAGGTGGAATCAGGTCTGGCTCCTGCTTGGTTGGAATGAAAACCCACACCGTCCCTTTGCGGATAAGATTGGACACCCCTGACATAGATGGAATAAGATTTGAATTGTTGTTTTTTTTAACTCCTTGAGCTAGGGCATGTACACAAAGCTCCGCTTCAACGCTCAAGCATAATAACTAGAGTTAGCATCAGCAATGACGGTCATGACATCCAGCTTGAAAGCCAAATTTAAACCTTTAAAAACACACAAAACTTAACTTGTACTCATTCATGAGAACGGTCCAGAGTGGCTTCGCTGTCCTGTTTCTCGTTGTAATAAAAAAATGGGTTTAGATACCTGACCTAATTCTGCGTACAGCTTCGTCTTCTTTCGCCAAAGTTTATTCTGATTTAACGGCATTTCTTCCTGTTGTTTCCAAGCACAGAGTGTTCTTTGCTCAGAGCAGAATTATCTGGCTGTGCTGGACGCTTACCAATTTCCAATGGCTTACACCGTTATTTTTTATTAAATACTTTCTTTTAATAAACTATTATTATCATCTTCAACATATTTCCCAGCTTCTTTGTACAAGTAAAAAATAAATCAAAATGAAAATAATATAAATAATCAAATATTGCACCTTTAAATTTGAATGCATAAGAAACAGCAGAAACATACGGTAATATTTCAGCTTCATGGTGTGTTTATAGCCATGAAATCACACACTGGAGACAACACGATTTACCCACATCACTGTGCATGATTTTTAAATAATGGCCACTGATGAATAAAAGGAAGAAAACTAAAGAGTGCAAAGGAAGGATGTCGTAAATAAAATATTACTGACTTCTATCAGTAAAATCAAAAACCTTTAACATGTTTCAAAACAGGGTTTTTTTCTTTTGTTTTCTTCAATTCGTTCAACTTTCCACCACTAAACTGCAGGGCTGTAGAATGACCTTTGTGAGTAACTGATTCTAATCTTTATTGGAAGCCCAATTCATCATGCACATTAACTTCCTCAGTGAATCACCACATGCATGCACGAACGCACAGCTGCAGTCAGAGGTCTGCAGCATGCGCGCACACACACACACACACACACACACACACACACACACACACACACACACACACACACACACACACACACACACACACACACACACACAGGGATTTCCTGAAAACATGAGATTAGGAAAGTAAAGATCAGCGGAAAAGTGAAATCAAAACGGTACCTTTTTTGGCCACCTCCATCTCCTCCTCTGTCCAGCGAGACGTCTCTCCGGCCTCTACAGCTCCTGCACACAGACAACACGCACTTAGTACAAAAAGGAGAAATCAGGAAAGAGAGAGTGCACACAAGGTGCAGAAAAAGACTAGAGAAACAGATGGAGATAAGAGAAAGGAAAAAGGATAGAAAGAGAAACAGACAGAGAGATAGCAATACAAATAGACAGAAAAAAAGAGAGGAGAGAGAAATAGAAAGAGAGAGAAACCAAAAGAGAGAGAGAGATAGACAGAATATAGACGGAGCAAAAGAGATTGAGAGAGAACGAGAGAAAGAGACAGGGAGAGATAGAGATCCCAAGAGAGACAGAGAGAGAGAAAGCTACAAGAGAAAGACAGAGAGAGAGAGAGACAGACTGACCGTAATGCACTTTCTTCCTCTCAATGTTTAATCTAATAATTTGTTTACATCAGCTGTCCAGCCCTCGTCCCACTCCCCTCCCTCCCCTCCCCTTTTCTCCCCGTATCGTCCACTCTCACTTTCCCTAATGCACTCGCGCGTCGCCTCTCTCGGTTCCTTTGCTATTTCTCTTCCTTCCCCCGTCTCACTCACTCCCTCACTCTCACTCACTCTCTCGTCAGCTGATCTATGGCTACACACTGCACAAGCACCGCCTTCCTTCCCTTAAACAGCGGCTCTTGTGCACAACCGAGAGAGAGAGAGAGAGAGAGAGAGAGCGAGGCAACAAGCGCAACAGTGGGACAGAGTGTGTGCATACGTGTGTGTGTGTGTGTGTGTTGCTCCTACTTACTTACCCACCCCCCACCCCCGAGACTCCTTGAGATTGAACAAACATTCGGACAAATTTAGCACAGTGTGACCCTCTGACATTTATACAAGTGTGTGTGTCTGTTCTGATAAGAAGAGTCATCTTGTGCGTTTAGAGTTCTTGCACAAAATGTCCCGACTAACACAACTCTAATAAATGCGTGTACACACATATACATACATATATATATATATATACACACACACACACACATACATACATACAGATATATATATACGCATACACACACATTTTTATATATATATATATATATATATATATATATATATATATTAAAATGTATATATATAAACTGCGTGTGTGTTGAGCCTGTCTTTAAATCGATGTAACACATCTGCAATGATTAAAAGTGTTGAAAAACACTGGAGTGTTCCATCAACTGACCTTTAAAAAAAAAAAAAAAAAAAAAAAAAAGAAAAAAATAAAAAAAAAAAAAGGACATGCGTACGTACACACACCTTGCAATTAAGACTAAAGCATGACCCCTTTTATAGACACATCTCTAACAACGAACTCACACACACAGTGCACATCCACACAGCGCCTGTTTGTGTGTGTATGTGTGTGTGTGTGTGTGCGCGTGTGTGTGCGTGAGTGTGTGTATATACACATACACATGTCCAAACTCAGTGATAGAAACATTTGTGTTTGTATACTGTGGTCAGACACACACACACACACACACACACACACACACACACACACACACACACACACTCCAGGGCTGGCAAATGCCCAAATTGGTGAGGAGGCACAAATATTTTTCTTTCCTTCCTTCTCCTCCTACTCCTCTCTCTTGCTCGCTCTCTCTCTCACACACACACGTTTAATGGCGTTAAAGCCAGTCTGATTATGAGCGGTGAGGTTAGCTAGGAGGTGATTTGAGGACAGTGGGCAAGATAGGAAACAGGAAATGGAGAAACAGGAAGCCGCAGCTCTCCTGCGCCGAGATGCAAATCTTACAAAACACAGAAATTGGTGCAAAATTCCCAAAACACACAAGTCTGGCTGCAACTGCGTCACTTGTCAAATCTTTTCGGTTTCCTTTCAGTTCTCAACCTTCCCAGGACTTCTGTACTTGTTAACTCCAGCACCAAAACTCATCCGCTGTACTCAAATCAGATCTCACTCATGTGGCACTGGCACACCAGTAACACACAGAATCTTATGATTTTTAGTTACACTTTAAATTAAACCGGCACGAAAATGATGTATGGATGCAACTCTGGATGGATGTTGCGATAAATATAGTAAAGGTCTTCGTTGGACAATGTCGCGAGTGTGCAGGGAACGAGGCTGGGACAATCACGGGGTGTATAAGGATCACCTACCAATTCAGTCACATGATCAGCAGCACTACCCAAGTATAACGCAGCGCTCTAAGAAGATTTCTTCCTATCTAGCAATAAAGTATCACAGATCACTGAATGCTGAAATCGAGAAAAGGAGAGAGAGAGAGAGAGAGAGAGAGAGAGAGAGAGAGAGAGAGAGAGAGAGAAAGCAGGACGTTTACCTGCTCTCAGTCGTCGCCTCCCTTTTACATCCTCATGGCAAATGTAATCCACCTGAGACACACGCCATCACCACAGCAACATGCAAACTCCAGAAAGAGAGACAGATGGGCAGAGCGGGGGACAAAACACGGGACAGCCTGAACTGAGCTGTGGGTTGTTCTCGGAGATGGTAAGGGAGGAGTAGAAAGAAAGAAGGGAAAGTGGAAAAAAGAAAGAAAAAAAGCCTCAAATGTCAGAGGACGCAGGCTTCAGCCAGCAGCCCTGATGGATCCAACAGACGCATTTCTGACAGAGCCAAAGGGGGGGGGGACCCGTTCTGTATAAACAGCTCTTTTTTCATTTCCTTGGCTGTAAACTCACGGCGCAGAAGTGGGTCAGCGCACGCAGCTAAAAAAGCGAGCTCAGAATTTTGTGTTTTTCCGTTTTGGTGCTTTTTCACCGTCAGGTTTCGGCAAACGGACCTCCGAATACGCGCCGCTTCTTTTCCGCGAGCAGAAAACAATCAAGCTAGCTCCTTCGCAATGCGTATATGGTATAGTGTACAATAAATCAACCGTCCAAACCCAAACTCTGAGACACTGACAAACATCTGTCAGAGGACAAACACAAGCCCTGGACTGTGTGAAAGTGTGAGGAAAGCAAGGGGGCTGTGCTTCAGCGCGTTTGTACCTCGTGCTTGGCTGTCCATGCTGGTCACAGGAGCAAGCTTAGCGAGTTCGCGTGCTGGCTTCGGCGCTGACTCTGGCTTGGAAGGAGGGACAGGCTCCGGTAAAACTTGTGTTTTGAGAGAGAGAGAGAGAGAGAGAGAGAGAGAGAGAGAGAGAGAGAGAGAAGAAAAAACCCCATTTACCATAACTTTTAAAGGTCTGTTTAGAAGAAGCACAGACGTGTGTGTGTGTGTGTGTGTGTGTGATCAGTGGCTCAGATATAGAGCTTGTTATGCTGACGTACATGCACAGATGGGTAAGTAAGTGCTGATTTTTACTGAAACTCCAGGGGTGGGGGGATGGGGTTATACTAGACGCTAAATAAACTAAATAAAGATTTACAGAAAAACGCCGAGCTATTTGATTAAATACGGCTTTTCCTACTCTCTTCGTGATTAACCGAGTGTCTTTTTCATATTAAAATCAAACACCTCTAGTCTTAGTTGTACGCATGTTAGTGTGATGTGAGAGTGTGTTTTACCAGGTTCAGGTGGTGGTGGTGGCGGGGGTGCTGCTGGTGCTGCTGGTTCCTCTGTGGCAGTACTAGCAGCCTCGTTGGCCATGGAGCGCGTGGTGATTCGGCCCTTACGCCGTCCCTGGCTGTTAGCCGTCTTGCGACCGCGGGGCGTGTTCTGCTCCTTCCCCTCCTCGTCCTCTCCCTCACACTTCTCTTTGTCTTTGCTAATGTCCCTGCACCAAACACACACACAAACACACACTTTCACTTTTATTCTTAGCAAATCTAAAAAAAATAAATAAAAAAAAAAAAGAAAAAAAAAAGGTCATTTGTTTCAAAACAGACTAAACAAACAGAGGAAACAAACATGGCCATAGTGCTACGTGGAATACGGAAACCGGATTTTAATTCTCGCTGCATCTGTAAACGTGTGTGGTTCAGGTCGTATCAAGATATAATCCAGACACAAGGCATATGAAACAACCAAATGCTAGCAGGGTGTGATCAGAGAAATAAAAGATCTTTGAAGAGTAGAAGACCATTTGCAAGGAGACACATTCATTGTGAGGGATTCATTTATATGATGCTGACAAATTGTTAACCCGCTCCCGATTCCTAAGTAGCAAATAGCGTACGGTTTTGTTTTTAGTTTAGATACTGTGTATAGCGCTGTGTTTGTAACTCTACGCTTTTCGAATTAATTATAAGTATTTATACCGGAGTGCTGTTGTGTTTCTCGATTCTGATTGGTCAGAAGGTGTTGCTTAATTTTCTGTAAAATGCTATTTCTATAGAAATCATTTTAAACACGGGGACTTCTACACGAAGCAACACATTTTATAAATGTGTGAAATCATCGATATACTGAAGCTTTCTGTGAGGATAGGTTATTTCGAATTTTTTTGGAAGGAATCTCCAGTGTCAGTGCTTTGTAAAGGACGTTCTACAACATTACGAATAAAAGTTCAAAGTGCTAAGACTACAGATCGGCCGATAGGTAGGGGATTTTACTGATACTGATAACTAAGCTGGGCAGCACCTGCTGATAACCGATTAATCAACCAGTAGTTTCTAAAACTGATACTGAATGAAAACATACCATTCAAAGTGAAACATCGCTGAACTTTACCATTAAAATATACTGTACTTTTTTATGGAAAAAAAAAAATATATATATATATATATATATATATATATATATATATATATATATATATATATATATATATATATATATATATATATATATATACACACACACACACACACACACATACATACATACATACATACATACACACACACACTTTAGTATACATTAACTATTAATAAAGTAAATAAAAGTTAGACAGCCAAACTGAACCAAAAAGTAACACTCCAAGTAACAAATAAAAATAGAGACATCCAAAATGAATAAAACACAAAATTTGCCAGTGATATTTTTTATTCCGCCTCTAGAGGCTGCCCTCGTCCTGTATAATGACGACGAACACTTCATAAACGCTCCCACAGCGGATACAACCATGAAAAACTATCGGTGCGGATTTTTGCCGATAACCGATAATCAAAACACCAAAACTGACCTATGGGTCGACCTCTAGTTAAAACTAGGGCTGGGTATTGTGACCAATTTGGCGATTCGATTCTCATTTATATGGGTTCGTTTCGTTTTCGATTCAATATCGATTAGTAATCAATATTTCATTTAAAATGAGTTTTGCAGACATCCTGAAACCCTCCTACTTAGCCATATTACTGAAATACACATTTACGTTAACAACAGGGCCCACACAATTATGTTGCACTGCTTTTTACTTTTACTTTGTGTAACAAACTTTGTAACAAGAAATCATTAATATGTGCATACAGTGCACACAAACTGCACATTACCATAAAAAAACAATAAAAACATTGTAAATGTGCAACGGTGAAATTCATTAACAACTTGAAACATGTTTAAGAAATAAAACCGTTTTCAAAATTAAAAAACATGAAAGATGGCGACATCTTCACGATGAGAGGCGAACTACAGATAAATATTCACATCCTCTCAAGCAAAGCGACTACGCGCATTAACAATCGATATCGTTTCGTTAACTTGAAGATCGATTAAAATTAAAGGGTTTTAACCAGGGCTGGGTAAAAAAAAATTATCGATTCTCTCATTTTATTTTTTTATTATTATTTTTTTTTACCCAGCCCTGGTTAAAATCCTTTGAGATTTGCCTTCACATTGTACTTCACATCGAGCTGTATCACACCACACTGCCACTGATTACTTTCCTATAACCGCACAGCTGTTGTGTTGCATTCATTACGCTACACATAGCTCCAGATCAGGAGTCCTAACTATTGATGCAGTTGCTATTGAGAAATATGAAAATGCTCCAAATGTGTTAATGCAATTAGACAGAAGGGCCTTGTCAACAAGAAACTCTGGCTTCAAATAAGACACCGCAGATTTCTCCCCATCTGCGTTTATTAAAGATTTCCAGAGCCGTTGTACTGATAAAGAGACATCCTATTCTCAGAAGCCTGCCTGTCTCAGTATAAACAGATGCTCCATCCCCGTGCATGTCATTTGCACAAAACTAATTCTCAGAATAAGTGAGGTGGACCATTATATGAGAAGGCATGGAGGAAGGGATGGTGAAAGCGTAAGAGATGGAGAGAGCCAGGAACTACTTATGAATAGCTCTCATTTATGAGTGGAAGAGGTTGGCAAGAGGCCAAGCTGTCTTTAATAAGTGGTCTAGGCTCATATTCCTTTCATATCCCTCTTTCTGCTAAAAGGGAAAACAAGATGTTGGTCCTGTATAAACAGCGAGGGCACAAAAAAACACCACCAAAACAGGGCCTGTAGGTATAACCGGGAATGCTCTGTGACCTTCTGTGGTATAATATAAGAGGCTTCTTGATGGGAAAAATTGCCTGAATTGCCTGGCTTTTCTGGAGGATTAGTGATGTCAGAGCTAGGGCCAGAGCCAACGGCCTGACTCAGAGCAGGAGCCAACTCGACCTGTTGGGGTGGGGGGGGGGTGGAAAAAACGCAAGCAAAGCAAAACTGCACTCACTTCGAGTCCTCTTTTTCATCTTTCTCCTCCTCGTCCTTCTTATCGTCTTCCTCTTTCTTGTCCGATTTCTCCAACTTGTCCTCCTCGTTCTTCTCGTCAGACTTTTCTTCTTGTGAGGTCCGCGTTATCTGCTGTAAAAAAAGAGACACAAAGCAGAGCATGTTCAGACTGTATTTCTGCTCGGAAAGAAAACTGTTCATATTAATACAGCTGCAATCAGAATGATTCAACCCCCCCACAATTGCAAATCAGGTTTATTGTGAACATTTCTGAAAGACCTACAGCTGTTTCAATGAACAAATCAAACAAAAAGCAATTGGAATAGTTCAACATTACAAATGCTTCAAGTGGTTTCCCCAAATTCAACTGAAAATGTAACTTATGATTTCTCCGGTCTCAAAATTACTCAACCCCTTCATGGCAAGCATCTTTACTACTTAGTAGAGCACCCTTTTACTGTTATGACCTTCTGCAAACGAGAAGCAGGGGCCAGACACCAGCTTTTGTCAGCGTTCCTGAGGAATCTTAGCATATTCCTCATGAGCAAATGCCTCCAGTTCAGTGATATTCTTGGGTTTGCGTGCTGCTACCGCCGCCTTCAAATCCCACCAGAGATTTTCTATGGGGTTCAAGTCAGGTGACTGTGATGGCCCTGTAGAGTCTTCCAGGACTTCTTCTGCAACCAAGCCTTGGTGGAATTTGAGGTATGCTTGAGATCATTGTCCTGTTAGAAGGACCGATGACGCCCAAACATCAACTTCCTCACAGATGGCGTGACGTTTTCTCCTAGGATTTCCTGATACTTCAATGAATCCATGTTGTCTTCCACACGCTGCAGGTTTCCAGTGCCAGAGGATGCAAAGCAGCCCCAGAGCATCACAGAGCCACCACCATGCTTGACTGTGGATAGTGTTCTTTCTTCATTCTTCTTCCTCCAGACATACTGCTGATCCATCGTGCCGAAAAGTTCCAGCTTTGTTTCATCGCTCCACAGAACAGAATCCCAAAACTTCTGTGGCTAATTTATGATTTTGAGGCGACTTTTCTTGTGCTTTTGGGTCAGTAGTGGTGCACGTCTTGGCGTTCTGGCATGGAAACCTTCTGCGTTTAGCACATGCCTTACTGTGCTCACTGAAACCTCAGTGCCTGTTGCCATCAAGTCTTGCTGCAGGTCTTTTGCAATCACATGAAGGTTTTTCACAACCTGCCTTCTCAGAAATCTGGTTGCAGCCGTTGATAGCTTCCTTTTACTGCCCCGTCCAGGTATTTCATATACTTTCTACCCCTAGCCAGTTCAGGTGTTTCATGTGTTCCAGCTCAAGCACACCTGGTGCAACTAACAAAGCCCTTGATTAGTTGCATCAGCTGTGCTTGAGACAACACATGTTTTGCATATTTGTGCTGTTGTGAGGGATTCTATTCAGGGGGTTGAATAATTTTCAGACTGGACCAAAGCACAAAGCATTCGTTGTGTTGAACCATTTCAATTGCTTTTGTTTGATTTGTTCATTACAAACCGCTGAAAGTCTGTAAATTTTGACAACAAACCTGATTTGAAATGGGGGTTGAATCATTCGCCGTTATAATTGATCAGTCATGTGACGTTATAAATTCAAAAGGAAAGTGTAGCGATTTTAATCGGATCGATCTGTATATTAGGAGGTATGTGATTCTAATCTATGGTCAGCTTTGCATATCTAAAACATGACTAACCCATTAAGGAACAATAAATAAATAAATAAATAAATAAATAGGCAGTCATAAGTCAAATAGAAGACAAAACCTCAAATCACAGCTCACTCCTGTTATGGGAAAACCACTTTTGGTCGACTCCCTCCTCTTCACTGCTAGTTAGATCTATCCAAACCCATTTTCTTTTCAAAAACCGAGAAGAAATATGACAAGCTTCTTCCTGAAAAAGAGCGAGGGACTTTTCCTGATCTGGATGAGGCCTGGTTCTGCGCGTCAAAGATAGTTGTGGGAAAACACACCTGCATGTCATCTGCCTCATCATCCATAACACAGCGATGCTCAGATGTAGATCATCACTGGGGTTCAAAAGCTGTGCCCAGAGAATGACTGTGATAAAGGATGTGTGTAAATAAAAATGGATTGCACTTTAAAACTATAATTAAAGGAAACACCAAACACACACTCAAATAATGTGGGCTTATGGCTTATTAGAAAAGAAAGCACTTGGAGAAATGCTGAGTGGCAATCAAACTAAATTGAGAGAGAAAGAGAGTACACAAGAAAGACATTATATATATATATATATATATATAAAAAAGAGATGACTGAGTTTAAGAAGGATGGCCAGTTGGTGCACTCTCCAAAGATAAGATTAGTACTATGAGGCACTTTGATGATGTTCACATGGATGGGGTTGTCTAAAAGGCCAGGCTCCAAAATCACAATAGGCTCATTGTTGACGGAACTCAGTTCAAAGACGGGAAGATAGCAAAGGAGGGCAGATCAGAGGAACGCAAGGCGCTTGGCGACCCGGTGACTGGGTTAAAGCTACACACGCTCAGACGATGCCATATCGGAAAAACAAAAACCGTAGCATCCTTAAAATGTTGCTCCTCCCTTCCTGGGATGCACAAAGTATAGCAATGAAAAGTGTCTGGGAATGATGTAAAGGAACCCATCAAAAGAAATGCAGTGGTGGGCGAGGGGACGAGGGCACTATTACCATCAGAGCAATGTGGACGGTCTTTGGGTGGGCAACTTTTTTTTTTTCAAACTCATTTTTACCACGGGTGCCAATAATTCTGAAGTAGACAGTACAAACAATGCTTTAAGAAATGCTAATCAGTTACAACATAACTCCAATTACAATAATCCACCAATCTGTCTGTCTTTCCCAATACGTACAAGCACTTTATTGGGTTAAATCTGTTAGGAGAACAAAGCTGCCTCAGCCAAGACAAATAAGCCATGCAGACACCAGATGGGGCCAAGGAATGTCAAAGGCTCGACAGTGGAGGGAGAGAGTAAGAGTACGTGGAGAAAGTGGGAAAGAGAATGAGACTGAAATTAAAGAGAGACAGAGACAAAGAATAGCACTAAACCTACTCCAAAATCATATTAAAATGCCTTGTGAGCCTTGAATCAGAGTGGAAAAACGGGCAATTAAATGGATGCGCGTTCATTAAAAAGTACGCAGCAAAATACGTGGTCTCGAGTGGTGTTCTCACAGCGCTCGGAGCAGAGAGGGAGCTCACGTCATCTACACGCACGCCAATCGTGTTCCCAAGCTCTCTACTGCCACTTAGGCTCTATTAATAAACCAAAGTGCTCACAGTAATAAAGAGCCTTTTTTTCCATCATACTGAGGGAATCAAGTACTCCAGGTCAGTCAACAACTGGCTCGGATTTGGCCTTTTTTTTTTTTTAAAGGGAAAAGTAATGTTCTTCAACTTCGATATACTCCCAAAAATATAGTATTTATGGAAGAAAGAGCTCACATCAGGACTTCATCCAAAGACAAACCAATTCACTGTATTTTAGGCAAAATAAACAACCATCAAAATGATTTACTCTAATATATAAAATAATGCAATAGAAAATATTTTCCTCAAACTTTTTCCTTTAGACACATGTCCAAGTTTGATGACATCAATAAGAGGACATCCAGGGGGGAAAAAAATAATTCAACATTTCTGAGTGAAAGATGGCCTGACTGTCCTTCTGGTCAGGCTATGCAGAGTGACACTATCCAATCACATGAGAATAGAGAATACAGAAGTTTGTGCTCCCCTCCGCGTGTGTTTAACCGCTCTGCTGATGCTGCACAAGTAGCAGTTTGAAAAGATGACCTGAAATGTTAGTCCTTTCTCTCCTGACTGGGTGCTCTATATGGTATCAATCTAAGCCTCGCCTGAATCGAGATAAAGCGTTAGCTACTTTTTCCAGAGGTGGTAGTGTGGGCTTGATTAAGTTTAAAAGTTTATTTG
This sequence comes from Ictalurus punctatus, assembly GCF_001660625.3. Classification (NCBI taxonomy): domain Eukaryota; kingdom Metazoa; phylum Chordata; class Actinopteri; order Siluriformes; family Ictaluridae; genus Ictalurus; species Ictalurus punctatus. The sequence continues at coordinate 14,097,351 of NC_030443.2, read as the reverse complement.
ATCTTGTGAAATCTCGAAACAAGCAGTATTTTATGACTAATTGTCCATTTTACTATGCAGTCGATGTGCAAATTTATACCACAGAGCCTGGCTTTAATCCGACTGTTCAGGAGGCGTGCGTTATATTCGGTTCGGAAAGTAGATCCGGCTGCAATATGAATGATTTATATGGAGGCGATCATTCGAATAAGTTATTGTTTTTGTGCAGTAACGGCTCATACTGTAGCAGACTTGTACGGCTCCACGTAATCAAAGACTAATAATAATGATAATAATAATAATAATAATAATAATCGTGTTTTGTTTTTGTTTTTTTTAAAGATTGTTCTTTAACAAAGTGAACTGTATAATCGTTGATGTGGAGACTTTTTCTTGTTAAGAGACATTTATTTATTCAACATTTATCGAAGGCGTCTTGGTTGTAAGGACGGTGCTTCATGAAGTTTCCAAGCACAGGAGGATCTTCAGGACAGAGGAGTTTCAGGGTTCTCGGTATAATAACAAGCTGGATACGATAACATGCTGGATGCTTCCCCTGTAATTTCAGTCCAGTATTATTGCTGCTGGTGTTTGCATAACTCCTGAGGAGTCCTTCGGGCACCTACGGAGGTCAGTATAAAGTATGTCCACCATCATTTACAGTTGCTCTAACATTGGTGAGTGGGTCAGTTATAAGGCTTTCTGAAACCGGAGCCATCCCGCGCCCGCTCTAGCAACATCCCGTTTTGGACACACGGATCATTCGGATCCAGTGCCATTCTGATCAGACATCCAAGCCAGCAGAATGGGTGTCAAGTTTCCTGCTGGGCTTCCTCTTCACGCCAAGGAAGTGAGGCTCGAACACCCCTGCAAATGGCACCTTGAGCCTCTTTAAATCCAGAAGCAGAGACGAGCGCACCAGCCCTCGAACATCTCTGCTATCGTTGTTCAGCATGTTCAGAATGTACAATATCCGACACGTGTGCTGGTCAGATCTATATTATATTCAGTACCCGGAGTCTACCCTTCCACTGGGGGTGAAAAACAACATCTTTGGTCCAATGTGTGTTCAAACCGTTTTTCTCAATAAGCTCAGGTTTATTTGTTTTTTATTATTATTAATTTCCTTTAGTGCATTATGTTGAACATGGACTTTGGAAAATAGATGGTGTACTTTAGACAGTGCAATTTGTGTAATTGGTTCTAGCTTCATTATAAAGGGTCAATCAGATCCAGCCTGGGTGCAAACTCCGAGAGTAGACGCTGTTCACTTCCTCCTTCCATTCACCAGCAATGTATAATGTACATTTAGCTCTCTCAGTAGACCAGTTCTGACTGTTCCGACGTCAACGATCAGGTGTTAAATGGATTCAGGATGGAAGATTGGTTTAAAGGAGTTTACTCCTGGTGTGTTGATCAGCAGGGGTTGGGGAAGTGTGAGAGAGGCTGTAAAATTCTCCTTTCCTTTAGCCCACGAGTGGAGGCTTTGAATCGTTCCCTTTTCTGCGGATTCACCAGGCACTTATTCGAGTTTGGAAATGACAGACTTGAAAGCCAACAGCCTCCAAAGACTGACTTCGGGTTGGAATGTGGATCAACGGTAGAGAAAGAAGTTTCTGTCCAACAATAATCAGTGTGTTCCTCGACTGCAGGACAGTTTGGAGAGACCAACCCAATTACATTCATTTGTGAATCAACACGAGGGCTTACTGATATCTAAACTCGGGCTTACTTATATTTCATTTATTTATATTACGCGAGAAGCATTTCATTTGGTATTTTGTGATCACAACAACAAAAAAGTCAAATTAGTAAAAATCGGCAGTGTGAGCAACTTCGAGATCTCTGATCCAGCAAACGTCAGCCACACACACAATCAGAAAGCATACATAAACACAATATAATATATAAGCATACATAATAATAATAATAATAATAATAATAATAATAAGCAACAACCGCCATGCGCACACTGGAGAATACACACACACACACTACCTTCAAGATCATCAGTCAGTGTGTGTGCGTGTGTAAAGCAGTTGGAGCCACAGCAGTAGTGAATCGCACACACACACCATGATAACGGCAGCCGCTCAGACTCTACTCCAGACTGTAGCCCTTTCACACTCCACACTGCCACAGCATACCTTCCACTCACTCCCGTATCACAACACAGCTCTCTCTCTCTCTCGCGCACACACACACACACACACACAGTTGACAGGGTTGGGCCAGGTGCTGAGAGTCTGAGGCGTTTGATTGGCACTCACAGCCGTATGGCAAACTTTTCTAGTTCCTGTCCTGGTCATGGGAAAGCAGGTCATACCACTGTGAGAAGGGGGGATGGGGGGTTGACGGTGACTAGTCCTCTCGTCTCTCACAAAACACACAGACCTCTCCGTCTGAAGCTCAGCATGTCAAAGAGTGCATTACACACAAACTACCAGCAGAGCTGCTTCTGTCCTGCTCCCTCTTTGTTTTTTTTGTTCCTTCCTTCCACCATTGCATATTGTATTCTCCCCACCCTCCTTTCTGCATGTCGAAGGGGAGAGGGGGGGGGAAAGTTCCAGACACAAATCTGTTTGGAACACAGCGATGTCAGCTGGAGCCCTGAATTGACACTGCTGTTGTTTCTGCAGCCGTCTACTCACTCAGACTTTAAATAAATAAATAAATTTCTGCTCTGCCTTGTCACAAACAACAAAAATGGAGCCTCTTGCAACACGGTGCTCTGTCTCTCCCCAAAATAGCAAAGGAATCACTCCAGGCGTCCTCCACGGTGCTGGAAGGTCAGTGTACGAGTCGGTCTGGACTCAGCAAAATATCTTTTTAATTATTGATACTGGACTCCTGACAGAGCTCCACATCTACCAGGTGCTCACGTAGTCTCGGTGATCAGTGGCGCAGCAAGACCCCCTGTCTGTCTGTCACACACAGACACACGCATCAGGATTCTATAACTTCAGAGCATTCAGGACAAAGATGAGGCTTTTTTTGATTTAAGGAAACAGGACATGTGATCAATCCTCATGGAATCAATTATGCTCATACTCAAAGCTACACAAAATGCAAAGAACCCAGTAAAATTTTGCAATTTTGTTTGAACAATTTAAAAATTACTGCAAAATATCACCATCGACCATACCAACTTTCAGTATTAGCATGCCAAAGTGCTAGACTAACCCCCCGAATGATGCAACAGAAAAGGGTTTGCCCTATCGTCCGGAGATCATGAGTTCGAATCCCGACGATGCCACAGCTCTCCAGCAATCAGTCACGGGTGTACTCTCTCTCTCTCTCTCTCTCCTATTGATCACAGCAACGCTAGCCAATCACGGGCGTCCTTGTAAGCTCGTGTGTGCGGAAGCGGACGGATAGCATTGAAATGTGGTGTGGTGGCTTGGTTTCATGTTTCTCAAAAGCAAGCACGTGTTAGCCTTCACCTTCCTGGTATAATAGGGGAGAGCTGAATGGTGGCCAAATTAGGAAGAAAATGGAGGGATGGAGGGAGAAATGAAAAGGAAACCAGAATAGTAAAAAAGGAAGTAAAGGAAGGATATACTGTACAGAACAGAGATCAGGGGAAGAAAGGAGTGTGCTGCAGTAGCTTGTTGGAATAGGAGAGACGAGGACAGTCGGGTAACAGTGTACTTGTGAGCACGTGAGGGAATCACATGGGTGTCTGCCTTCCTTCATACCTGAATGTAACCGTCAACATGAATGTGCCCACTAGGGGGCAGAAAACGAACGGGAAAATGAATTCAGGATGAATAGAGAGGACGGAGATACAATAACCCTGAGAAGCACAACTTAGTATAAATCACAAATACTATACTATTGAGTTCTTTTTTTTTTAGATTTCATCCACAAATAAAGACAAGCCAAAGACAGATTATAGATTATATTATATACTAGGATAGTTTATACTACAGTGCTGTTGAATTCTTGAATCAGAAGGTGTGGATTCGTTTTCCATAAACAGCAGTTTCCAGACCGCTTTATAATAATGGGCCCATTCTAATAGATTATCGTTTCTATGGCAACAGCTCATTCACAGGGACTTGTATAACAAACACGCCACATAATCTGAGACTAATAACAGGGGGGAGCCTGGAGCCTATCCCAGAGAACTTGAGGCACACAAAGTGGAAGACCCATCGCAGGGCACAATCACACACACATTCACACGCACACACATTCATCAGCCTACAACGCATGTCTTTGGACTGGGGGAGGAAACCCGAGTACCCGGAGGAAACCCCGGAAGCACAGGGAGAAAAACTCCATGCACAGAGGGCAGAGGTGGGACTTGAAGCCCCAACCCTGGAGGCGCGATGCAAACGTGCTAACCAATAAGCCACTGTGCCCCACAAGAAAACCTCATCTCATAACAGTAAAAATGTAATCTTATTTCCTTTAAGAAAGAGAAGCTAGTAAGAGAACACTGATTCTAACAAATGTGAGAACAAGAACTTGTCTCGTAGTCACTGCCTAACATGAAACGCAACGATAAATGGTTAAAAATTACAAAGTGTTAAAATATCGCAATCGTTGGCAAACCGCTGTAGTACAAGAGGAATAAAAAACTTCAGGGTGTGCTCTTACAGGAATATAATCCATTTCGGCGTGGTATCACACCACCCTGTATAACCGCACACTCTGTTGTGTTTCATTCCTTACTTACAATAAACCTCAACTAAAATGCACTTACATTTATACTACTAAATAAAACGTAAAAAATCTTGCAGTTTTGCAGTCAGATTCAACAATTACATAACCAACATCACTCTGAACCCCTTCAGAAAACCTACGAAACAAAGCTCCTGCCCTGTTGTCACAACATTTCCACAACCAGACACACCCCCCTGGCCTCGTCCAATCAGCGTTAGCCTGAAGTACGGCACACTGTTTGGATTTCAGTGCGTCTCTTCGTGCCACGCTTACCCATAAACCCCCTCTCTGTCTCAACAAAAGTATGCTTCAACACACGTCTGAGCAATACAAACTCCAGCAATACGAACAGTAACACACACAAGTATGAATAAACACTGCAGCAGCAATAAAGTTGTTCTCTCATTCTTACACCAGTCCTTTCATTACATCTCTTACTGCCTCATTCATCAAAATTGTTTTTACTGCACTAAACGTTTCATATAAACTGAACTGATACGCATGTATTCCTTCAGATGTAGAAGTCACTGAAACGAAAATGACTAAACGCTGTCATATTGAGTGAGACTTTAAACGCTAAACACAATAAGACTCAAAAGATTAAAAATAAATAAGTAGAATGTGAAAAACCCAGATGTTGCGTTAGCAAGGAAAAAAAAGAAAAAGAAAAAAAGTACGAGAAATTAATTAAAAACACGAACAATTGTCACATCTAAAATCCTTTCTTTCACAACCCATTTCACTCCAAATGTTTGAAACATCCGAAAGCAATAAGCTAAAAAACAAAAACACACAACATCTGTATCCTGAACTGTATCCTATGGCGTCAGATCTCCTACCTGCTCCACTGCCTGTGTGTGTGTGTGTGAGCACAGCAGCTCCATCCAGAGTACATCAGCACACTTAAACTACCAAACATGGCTACCATCGCAGAAACAGAAACAGATTTTAGCTGTACTGAGGAGGGATCAAAATATGTCTCTCTCTCTCTCTTTTTTTCCTCCTCTGTAGTCCCTGGAAATCAGCATGAAGCCTCTGTAGCAGGCAGATGAAAGATTCCTTGTACGCTGTGCAGCAATACATAAATCACAAAGACAGAGAGAGAGAGAGAGAGAGAGAGAGAGAGAGAGAGAGAGAGAGAGAGAGAGCGCGAGCAAGCGAGCGAGAAAGAGAGAAGGACGAGATGAAGAGGGTGTGGTCTTTGGGAACACAGTGCCTGCTTCTCATTTAACCAAAACACTCACACAAATAACACAGACATGGACAAGGTTTCTCGACAGTTATTATTCTGGTATGGCATTTTTCTTTCCTCGCTCTGCTCCTTCACTAACCTCGAACTACTCTTTCACTAAGAACCGTGACACTGACAGAGGTGACACGTACTGTAGCGGTCATACAGGTATTAGTGTGCAAAAATAAAGGCACACTAGCTATAGTACGTGCTGAACACTAGAGGGCTTTTTCGAGACTTCTGCCAGAGTACACATTACTCCTGTGACATGAGCACAAATGGCATACTGCACTCACACTGCCAGACATTACAACTACAATACGCCTGAGGATGTGTTATGAAATTCTGATTCAAAAAAGCTACATTTACAGTACTTTTCGACAACCTCTTAGAAGTCAGACTGTTCAGCGAAACCCATAAAAATGCCGTTTGTTAGAGACAAAAATCATCTCCATGCCTCAGGCAGAACCAGAAGTCCAGGAACTGGAGCTGGGCCTGATCCAACTGATCTCAAACACGAAACAACACACTTACTGTACGCAGCCTGGAACACACTCGACTGTCTATACCTCCTGGACTTTTGGCTCGACTCTGCCCTGCCCAGTTCTTCAAGCTCCTCCCACTTCAGCTCAACAACACCCAGGAAGGAGGAGCTCCCAAAACACATCACACAGCATGCCCTTTGTATCCCCGAAGTACTACTTTATATATAAACTATATATATAAAATATATATGTGAAAGATGAGAGCAAAATAATACAATATGAAGTGTCTATACACAGTCCTTATTCAGTTTGGTTATGCTTGGTTGCTAAATATTATAACGCAGTGCTGTTGAGTTCGCAAATCTGATTGGTCAGAATCAGAGTGTTGGTTCGTTTTCTATAAGAGCAGCTCGGAGGGCAGTTCCAGCTGTGAGGTTTACGCTAAAGCGCTCATTCCAAGAAGTCTTCTACCGTTTCTACAGTAACAGCATACACAGAGACTTGTGCAGTCGATGTGAAGTTTTCTATAAGGGGATGTTTGTTTGGCATTTTTGGACGGAGTCTCCAGTGTTGACGCTTTGTAACTGTGAAACAGAGGCAAAGCTGGAACGATTCCGGGTTTCTCGCTAACATGGCAAGCTGTATTTTTTTTTTTTTTAATGAAGTTCGAGACGGAGAAATAAAGTGAAGCTGGTGAAGGGAATGATTAGGTATAGCGGATATAAGGTAAGTGATAAGAGGAACTTTTTCCATGGCTGCTCCACATCATTACATATATCTACAGTATAAACGGATTAAAAAGTACGGTGTGAGACGTATAATAAACTTCAGAATGTTTCAAGCCCTTGACTACAAAAATTACTTAAAATGGCCATAACCAATATTAAGCAAAAGAGCGAGACACAGAGAGAGAGAGAGAGAGAGAGAGACAGGGGCAGAGAGAGAGACAGAAAGACAGAGAGACAGACAGAGAGAAAGGGAGAGAAAGAGAGAGAGAAAGAGAGAAAGTGAGAGAGAGAGTCAGACAGAGAGGGGGAGAGACAGAGAGAGTGGGAGAGAGACGGTGAGAGTGGGAGAGAGACAGACAGAGAGAGAGGGAGAGAGACAGAAAAAGACAGAGAGCGCAAGAGAGAGAGACAGAGAGAGAGGGAGAGAGACAGACAGAGTGAGACAGAGCGAAAGAGAGCGCATAACACCACAATACACGTTCACACTGGTGAAACACACTCGCCCTGACTTACCTGGTTCCTCCGTCGTCGGCTGCCATAGTTGCGTCGAACCAGTGTCTTATAGTTCTGGCTCTTCTTGGTCAAGTAGTAATACAGTACACAATCTGAGACACACTGAAAAGGAAGGAGGAAGTGTGAGCATGTAGCTAACAGAGCAAGCACACACACACACACACACTGAAAGAGCTGCTCAATTACTGATACTCAACTGATAAATAAATCACAAAGGCGTCGCTAATTAAACTCCGTTAAAGTGTGTTGGTTAATTAGACTGCACTCAGGTTCACATGTTCACTCCTAAAGATGATGTCGAACTGCATCTCTCACACCTAACACATTTCTAGCTAACTGTAGATAAACTGGGGATCAACAGTGTTACAGCAATCCCAAACCCAATCGCTGATTAGCACACACCGTTGTGAAAGTGCTTTAAAGAAATAGTCCAGTGTTCTCAGGCTAATCTCGACCTTTACCATCGGCAGCACACGTGTGATTACCACAGACCAAAACGGACACGTTTCCCTGCACTGAGAAAATAACACAAAATGTTCGTGTGGGGTTTTTTTTTAAAACTCCAAATTCACACTTAACGCGAAAAACATTTACGCGAATCTATCCATATAACGTGGGACTACTTTTCAGAGGTAGTCACGTTACAAATTCTACTGAGTCTGTGGTGTGAGCACACGGACACCACAAAACCTTCAGGATATACGCGGACAGATCCCGAACATTAGACGACTCCAGAAGAACGAGCTGTCGTACATCCAGTTGTAATGCAATGCTCGTAGTTTTTAGGTCTCTTCTTCGGAAGGTTAATTCTTGTCTACGGTAGCACAGACACGCTTCGAGATAAACGTTAGCTCGGAAATAAACTGCAGTGTTTTTCTACGATCGAGAAAATCGATTTTCCACACTTAAGATCTGAGCATTAACCTTACCCATTACAGGAGAAGCCTTGATCTGAGGTCGGAGTGAAGTGGGAGCACTGTGAGGTTTCAGAGCTGCCGGTGGGTCATGGCTGCATTAGCTCTGTGTGTGTGTGCGCGTGTGTGAGAGTGAGAGAGAGACAGGAAACCTGCCTGCACAGACAGGAAGTACTCACCTTTCGTTCAAGATAAGAGGCAATAAGGCCAAAGTTCTTTGGGTGCTGCACAAACCTGCAAAGCAAACATAAGCAAGAGTGAATTTTTTTGAACTACTAAACAGGACAAGCTGATTCATTACAACATACACAATGGGGAAGAACATCTAAAAGTAGCAAAACAATTAGCGGGTGTGCGTGTGTGGCGTATCCCTCAGTCATTATTCCGCCCAGGGTTTTGTCTGGCCCATAAAAATGCTCTCCAACCCATAGAACTCTTCGTGAGGCCATATCCAGTCTGGAGTGTGAGCTCTTCCGCCAGAAACAGGGATTTGTGGAGACAGCTATTAGCTTGAGATTTCATACAGTGCGGTCAGGACGCGTGACTGCAGTATAATATATGGAAGGGAAGGGTGAGATGAGGACGTGGGGTTTAAATCTGTGACTGTAGCAGTATGTGTAGAATGACAAGGGCTATATGAACTGTACAAGTTAAACATACACGAATAGATTAAAGAAAGCTGGGGGAAAAAGAAATATCGCGTCAAGATCAGACCGGCAGGAAAAAGATTAGCCTGTGAGATTAGGGGAAGGGGGCGGGGCTTCCATGGGGTGTCGGTTATAAACATCTGTCACTCATTCGAGATTCATATGCTGGCTCATCAAAAGTTTGCGGACACTCGACTGAAATGTTTCTCATGATCTTAAAGATCTTTTGATCTGAAGGTGTGTGATTAAATGTTTGAAATCGGTGTTGTAGACAAAAATATAAGCATGCCAACGTATTCATTTCTTTCATTAGAAAATGAAAGTTTTAGTGACAAAAAAACGTATTTTTTAACAGATGACATGGCGCGAAATATTCCCAAAAGCAGCCGGTACGAGTCCAGCATAGGTGTGAACTCCTTTAATGCTTTTTAAACAGTATCTCAGGGAAATTCCTCAAGAAATTAGTTGGAAAAAAAAAACAAAACAAAACAAAAAAAAAGGCAAGAATAAATTTCTGGAAATTCTAGACAAAAAGAGTGTCTACTCTTTTCATTCAATTATTTAGATTTTTTTTTTTAACCACAAAATAATTCCCATAGTTCTGATTGCGTTACTCCAGAGTTTTGATGACTTTAGTCATATTCTAAAATGTGGAGAGAAAAAAAATAAAATAAAGAATGAGTGTGTGTGAACTTTTGACCGGTACTGTGTAGTTCAGCTGATGTGTAAAACAATGAAGGATAACGACTGTAACGAATCCAAAGCCACGATGCCTTGCTCATACTCACTTCTCCCGAAAAATCTCCTTCTCGTGCTCGGTCCAGACGTTCATGAACTGCCGAGACTTGTAGACCTTCATGGGGTCGTCCATAAGTCCGTTCATGTTGATGAACTTCACGCGCCTCTGCTCCGAGTCATACATCATGGGAGGGATGACGGATAGCTGCCTCATCTGCTTCTCGTTGTTCTGATGGGTGGACAGAGTGATCATTTCTCCGTGTACTCGTCGACGTACCGATAGAAATGTAAAAAAAATCTATTTCTACGATTAGTCTATTTCTCTTACGTTATGCATATAGAGTGATAGTGACTCGCTCAGCTGCTAGAAAATGTTACACCAGCTGTCACATACAGATGGAGTCGTTGCTACATTAAAAAAAAACTTGATTTGATCACTGCGAATAAGTGTACTGTTAAATGTTAAGTACTTTATTGTTTCCGTTACAGTGCTTCAAGTATTTTTTTGCTGACTGTGAAGCTTTCTGGGTAGACGCTGCTCCTGCAGCCTGTGACGGACTCCCACGAGTCTCCGAGGCCACATCTAAGAAAATCTAAAAATGGATTAACACAGTATTCAACCTAATCTCTATCTTCCAACACAGACAAGAAAACCTCGGCACAACAGCTGCTCTTATAATAGAAATCTAAGGGCAGTTGCACTGATGAAAACACATCTTCAGTCAAAGGCATTTGGAAATCAGTACAATGGGATGGGAATTTTTATTATAGACATTTTTTTTTTTTTTAAGAGGACAGGACTTATGACTTCGTGTTATCAATCTAGACACAAACGCAGAAGTGTTCTCGTTACATTACTGCTCCAGTGTTGCCAAGGCGCACTCTCGTGTCGGTCTCGTTAAGACTTTTATTGTTAGAGTATCCGTGTGTGAGTGAAGGTTCTAGCTGTAAAATTGTGCCGTATAGACGACTGCCTTTAGACGTCCATTATAAAGGCAGTTTCAAATAAACAGGTTTAATGGGTTTTATTTATTTATTTTTTTGGGTTAGTGCAGGAAACTGGGAAATTCTTGGTTGATGAGAATAAGAGTTTCAATAAGAGGTTAAGTAAAAACATCACAGTATTCCTTTAAGAAAGTGACAGAGACTCCCCTAAGCGCAAACGTCAATGGGAAGTCGTCGAAGATCTAAAAACAGGGCCTAGCGAGAGGATTCGCGGCGTGTCCCTGACCTACCTCTTGTTCAGAGAGGCCGTCTATGATTTCCGAGATCTCGTGCTCGCTCCTAGCTATGGTGGCAGACAGCCCCGTGCCTCTCTGTCCCACCCTGAAAGACAAAGCAGATGGAGGATGAGAGAGAGAGAGAGAGAGAGAGAGAGAGAGAGAGAGAGAGAGAGAGAGAGAGAGAAAGAGAGAACGATCCCACAAGCACGCCACTAACGGTGGAAAAAAGGATATTTCTCTATTGTACTCTTTCCTGTAGGGCACAGAGAAGTGGGTCTCCTAGGAGAGGTTTTTAACCGAGACCTCTTGAGAACAAACATCTTCCTGTGGATGATGGTCAAGTCCCTATAGTCATCATTAATTCCTTCCCCTGCCAGTGACTACCGTCACATCCGAAACAAAGCCAACCCATGGCTTCGGCTCCAGCAGAAGTCTTTGATGTGCTCTGCCTCAGTGAGCCGCAACATCTGACTTTTTTTTTTCCAGAACTGTTCTAATGGTGTGAGGTTCTCAGAAATCTTTGACCTCTGGCACTGAGAAAATTCTCTTCTCTAAACAATGGGTGCACAGGTAACAGAGCACCTGCAGGACAGAGGTCAGAGTCTGAATGGGCGGAAATAAAGCCTGCGGAGAGCCAGGAAGAGCTACTAAACTGATGCCAGAGGTCAAGTGTAAACAAGCTGCAACGTCAATGAACGGGCAGGTAAACCAAATGAACTGGAAGGTCTTGAAGCGAAGCGGTGACCGAATGCTTTATAAGGGCTGATACGAAACGCGTTAGTGGGTATGTTTCCGCCGAAATATTCAGAAAAGCAAGACTGAAAGGGTACTCAACTCCACCCCCCCCCCCCCCCCCATTTGGAATGAGATCTTGTGTATAGTTAAGGTTACTTATGCACTAATATAAAACGAGAATAAAAAGCTAGTAGATGAAAGCATTACTAATTCCTACACTGTGAGTCAAAAGAAGAATCTGAATCCAAACATAATCCTGACTTCTGGGGGGGCGGGGGAGGGGGGAGCCGGTGTAGTGCGAAGTTCTCCATTGTGCCCAGTTCAGAGAAGTCTGTCTACCTCTGTACCAAGAACCACAACATGCATGACCTCTGACCTTGCCACTAAAAAGGCAAGCTGACCGCCTCTTTCATTTATTTGCTTTCAGAATTCAGCTCTGCACCCTTTCGGTTTACGCGTTGTGAGTTACATCGCTGTGACGGGGTGCCTTTGCGTATGCGTAACCTCCTAGGAGGCCCCATGTCCACAAAACAAGTTTCCAGGCCAGCCTATTTTCACATTTCCTGGAAGGGAAGCGTTCTGGGGAATGCTGGGAATTCAGGACGAGGGTAATGGCACTGGCCTGACCTTTGGAAGCGCTCCTGCTGTTCGCGCTGCTTGCGGATCTCGGGGAATTGGCGCTCGTAGTACTCGCGCGTGCGACTCTCCTTGGCCTTGCGCCGTGGGTTGTTCTCCATCCGCTCCACCTTCTTCTCCCACGCCTCCATCAGCTGGTCGTAGCGCTGGCAGATTTTCTGTTCCTGACACACAGAGAGACACATATTTAGGAAGGGGGGGTTTACTTTGGGGGGGGGGGGGGGGGGGGGGGTGTAAATCAATTTCTAGCTAAGCGTAAACTACAGATACGTTCGCATTTCAGTGCTGAAGCGACCCGCGTCTGGCTTTTTCTTTAAAATGCTACTGGTCTGAACCAGATTCATATCACATCCTATGTCGGAAACTATCTTACACCTGGCTATTTGAGTGTAATGAGAAGGTTCAAGTATCCGCAGTGCACGCACACTACAGCCTCTTCTCCGGCATTCGCGTGTCTCTCGGTAGAGCTGTGCCAGGAACAGCTACAAAAACAGCTAAATTTATGCATTTGGCCTTTTCTCGCCTCCTCCGCCTAATCACGTTCAGATGACGAGCTGTCAGCCGACCTCCAGAGCAAATAATCCTTTAGATGAAGTCTTCATTTTAATAGCTACTGCAACGATAGATGCACGTCTCGTGAAGCTTTTCCTCGCTTTCAAAAAATATTCTCACGTGAGGTTATTTTAGGGCGGGCCTCCGTTCACGACCGATACAAATTCAAACAGGAATGTGAACCATCACGGTAGGGAAAAGAACGAATAAAACGAAGCCAAACAATGTGAAAGATGGCTTGTAATGAGATGTGCCTTTAAATAGACCACGAGCAATATGCTTGGTGAAGTGCCAGCTCGACAATAGACTATTTTGTTCAGGATCCAAAAATGTCTCGGCATTATGGAGCAACTTGCACTATACCTTTCTTGGTCTCTCTCTCTCTCTCACACACACACACACACACACACACACACACACACACACACACACCCAAATGACTTCCACATGTGGTCTGAGAGGTATATTTAGATCAGAGGAACACAGCACTTGTTCTTGGAGCTTGACCATTCTGCACCGTGTGTGTGTGTGTGTGTGTGTGTGTGTGTGTGTGTGTGTGTGTGTGTGTGTGTGTGTGTGTGTGAGAGAGAGGGGTTTTAAACCATACCGGATTACATTACGCTAGAATTAAGATGGACGTCTGCACATGCCGTTTAGAAGTGGGGCAGAACACACAGCGCACATGCTTTTTAAAGTGAGCTGATTGCTGTACAAAGGTAACAGACATGGCGTCATTAATATCGAGAAGCGTCTGTGACTTTCTCAAAGTGCAAACAAGTGTGTGCACACGCGCACACACACACACACTCACCCTCTGTTTGCGTGCGTGGTTCCTCCTCTTGAAAAACAGAATCAGCTTCTTCCTCATCACTTGATTTCTATGGAGAAAAGAAGAACAAGAAAAGAAGAAAAAAAAAAAACACACACATGCTCACATGGACTCATTCACACAACCCCTGACACACTTAAACAGTGATCTTACAGCAAACTCTGGCCCACTCTGTTACCATAGCAAAAAAAAAATAAAATAAAAAAAAAATCAACAGATAAGACATCATGCTTGTGCTAACTTTAATACAACTCTGTAAATCAAACTCGCAAGGGCTTGTTAATGTAATGCACGACATAGTCGACTTCAATGGAGCAATCACATCACTTCCTGTTTAGTTAGACGGTCTTTCTCTCTTATGTGTAGGGCACACAAAGCTGGATAACATTTTATTGGTTATAAATTTTTTTTAAAAATCTGTCCCAGTAAGGCTTCCTTTCTACTTATACTGCTAATATTTTACTGGATGCTACTAAAATATTTGCTTAACAATGTCGTTTCACAGCAATGGCTAAATGCCAATGAACAGACATACACACACGTACAAGAATGCCTGCACTGATACAGTGACTGAGATAAAAGACTAAATACACCTGTGCAATGCTTCTTTTAAACAAAAAAAAAAATAAATTAAAAAAAAAAAATAAATAAAAATAAAAAAAACACTACTTCATATGCTGATGAACACTAATCGCCCGTAAATTAGAGGGTCTGTTTTGTGAACTGACTAGAGGTCAACTAACTGATTGGTTTTTGCCAATTAATCAGCACCAATAACCGATCTTACAATCGCAATCTCTGCCAAATTTTGTTGTGTTATTTGAAGTTTTTTCTTCTCCAAATTCATTCTGGATGTCTCTATTTTTATTTGGAGCTTCTTTTTGGTTCAATTTGGATGTATATCTTTTAATGTTTATTAATAGATAATACATATGAATATTTCACTTAAAAAACAAAGTACATTACATTTTCATAGCAAAGTCAGTACTGTACAAGTTCGTAACAAAGTTCAGCAACATTTCACTTTTAGGGTTATGTTTTCATTCAGAATCACTTTCAAAAAACTATTTGGTAACGGGCCAACTCGCGTATCAGTAAAATCAGAAAACTTGAAAACGACATGACAACGAGAGCTGGCACGATGGCACTTTTACGTTTCCGATACTAAAACCTTATGCATCAGCTGATAACGATGCCCATGTGATATTTCTTTCTATTTTGACTGAAGCCCAGGAAAAAACAGAATAAAATAAAAACACACATCTGAAAACATGATTTGCACAAAACTGCAGCGTTCACATAAAAATCACGTCGATATCAAATATAAAAATATATCATTAAATATAAAATCTTTTTTTTTTTTAAATCAATCCTAACAAAACGTACAATCAAGTTTATTTACATGTAAACATACATAGCTAAAAATAAATAATTAAATAAATCCGATTTCGAATCTTTTCCATTTGTTACAGGATTGGCTTCAATTCACTCTTTTTCCTCTCTCCGATATCCAGTTCACCAGGGTATCAGATCACTGGCATCTCCAACAATGACTAAAAAGTGAAACTCTTCCAGTAATGCAGCTCAGCCACTGCAGCTCTTCAGCTACCACAGACTCTTCCACCTTTTATAAGGCACCTTTTTGCTGTTGTTTTTTGACAGAACAAGTCTTAAATGTATGGATTTGTTTAGGTTTGCTTTCTTTTTGGGTCATTAATATGAAATTCTGATTTTAGTGCTAGTCAGAAACAGTTAACAGACTGCAAGGTCAAATGGTTCAGTCGTGGCTCTACTTATTATTACACTGACACTTTTTTGGCAAACCTAAATATTGTGAAAACGCAGCCAAGTGTCCGAACATGATATTTTGGCCAAAATGCCCAGCTCTCAGACTGACACGCTCATTCGCAAAACTGATAAGATTCCAGACAACTCGACCTTCACCTTAGTGCATGTGTACGCACACAAAACAAACAAGGACACACCGTGCTCCAATCCTACCTTCATAAAACCTTACTCAGCATATTCGCAGTCATACAGTAAAACATTTATAGAGTCGCGTTTCTGCAACACTAAATATTTGCAACATTAATTATTTCAATACATTTTTCACTGTAAACCTGCTGCTGATTTATTCCTTTAAGTTTCGATTTTGACAAAAGCAATCGCTTACGACTTCGAAAGAACAGCAAAGAGATTTAGTGTTTTCTCAAAAAAAAAACAACAAAAAAAAAAACTGCATAAAAAAAAACAAAAACATTTAAATCAAATCTAGCTTGAACGTGTTCTGGCCATAAAGACTCTACGCCCTGAGCTTTTAACCCCAGCCGACTTCCACTCCCGTCATCACGTCTCGCTGCTTATCGGCTAACAGTGTTTGATAAACTCACGCTCCTGCCCACTCTCACAAATATTTAGTCAGGAAAGGAATAAATACTCACGTCTTAATGTTGTCGTGGTACACTTTAGTGTCTGACGGCTGGTTATACAGGGGCTGGTGACACAAAAACACGTGGGGAAAACAATGGTTAATCATTAGCAATTAAAGGGAATGCTGTTTGGGTTCAGGAGCACTGAACACCGAGAACAGTTTGAGTAAACTGTCACATCAGACATGTCGCACTCACCAGCTCTACTTTAGGGCCGAGTCCTTCGAAGATCTTGTGGGCCTCCTCTGCTTTTTTCTAAGAAGAGAACATAAACAGTTAGGGGTGTATCCAAAACATTCAGTTGGATTATAGATTCAAACCCATTCAAACTACTGTGGCATAAAGTCAATCCTCAGGTTAACCATGTTATCTGTAATGTACAGCTAGAGCTCATATCAGTGCAGTGCATCTGCCATCTCTAGCGTCATAAACAGCCTAGTAGCTCGCAGATTACCACCACGTCTTCACTGCTATACACCTCTCTCTCTATCTATTCACCTCTAAATTAATCCACCCACCCTATATCCAACTCCCTGTCCATCCACCCACCCTATATCCAACTCCCTGTCCATCCACCCACCCAATATCCAACTCCCTGTGCATCCACCCACCCTATATCCAACTCCCTGTCCATCCACCCACCCTATATCCAACTCCCTGTCCATCCACCCACCCTATATCCAACTCCCTGTCCATCCACCCACCCTATATCCAACTCCCTGTGCATCCAACCACCCTATATCCAACTACCTGTCCATCCATCCACCCCTTTATCCAACTACCTATCCATCCATCTCTACACACACACGACACCTATCCATCCATCCATATAGATACACACACACACACACACACACACACACCACCTATCCATCCATCCCTATAGACCCACACACACACCACCTATCCATCCATCCCTATACACACACACACACACACACACACACACACACACACACACACACAACACCTATCCATCCATCCCTATACACACACACACACACACACACACACACAACACCTATCCATCCAACCCTATACACACACACACACACACACACCACCTATCCATCCAACCCTACACACACACACACACACACACACACCACCTATCCATCCATCTCTATACACACACACACACACACACACACACACACCACCTATCCATCCATCTCTATACACACACACACACACACACACACACACACACACACACACACACACACACCACCTATCCATCCATCTCTATACACACACACACACACACACCACCTATCCATCCATCTCTATACACACACACACACACACACACACACACACACACACACACACACACACACACACCACCTATCCATCCATCCATAAGATAAAATAAACCTTTACTGATCTTAGTTTGGTCATGTTGTGCATCATTTATCAGTATGAATAACTCACAGCACAAGTCTTCTGTCCACAGGACATTTTTATGAGGTCGCCGTTCAATGTTTTACCTCCCACACCTATCATATATCTACTCTACGCACAAATACGTCTCGTTTTAGAAGAACGATGTACTACGATTTCCGGACGTTTTTAGGCCGCATGTTTTAATTATATGAACAGCACGGCGTTTGTATTTTCTGGAATATTTTCCCTAAGAACGGGGAGCGCTACAAAATTCATTCCTGCTGTCTGTCTTTTTTAACTGGTCACTAGACCAGAGCCCAGCTTTCTTAAACAACAGCGCATGACACGAACACGCTCACACAAACTCTCAAAAGTCATTTGCAGCTGAGCGAATGTGAAAGGGAAAATTTAAAGTAAAAACCACAAGTTTGTATTTGCATACACTGCAGAAAAGGATGCCCTGTGTGCCAGGGAAGTAATGAACAGTAACGTGTGTGTGAGAGTGAGTGAGAGAGAGAGAGAGAGAGAGAGAGAGAGAGAGAGAGAAAGAGTGCATGAGAGAGAAAGAATATTTCTGCATGAACAGTCTAGCATGACCTGCAGTGTGACGGATGCATCACCCAGCAGGCAGCAACAGCTGTTTAAACATGAAGAGACAGAGAAATGAAGAAAGCGAGACGCTCTGAAATAAAAAGTGTCTTTCAGCAACCTGGCAGGACGTAACCAGTTACTGCAGTCTATACAGCGAGGTTTTATGCATCTCTGACAATGGCATCGATTTAGTTCAACCAGGAAACTACAGCCAGAGAGCGGGGCTTATTTAAAGTGTGGATTTCCTGCTCTGAAAGCCAAGGCCAGATGAACTACAGTAACCCTGCAGCACAAGGACACACACTTGGTTAATGCTGCCTACAGAACAGGCTTTCGAAGCCTGGGAATGCGTTTCGGAAAGGGTGTGGAAAAAGGCACGGGGAAGTGGTGATTGGCTCACTGTAATGAGGCCATGAGATGTTCAAATACAGCCTTTTTCGCAACGTGTTTACGTTAAGATTTCCTGTGAACGATTCTGGCTCGTGACGGTCACAAAAGGTTTACGATTTACAATTTCACAACAGTTCAAAACTGTAACACAACTCTGACGTTTCTCAACATTGCCAGACTCTATGGCTGGTCTGTTACCACCTTTACATCATTTAATCATGAAAAATCATCAAAGTGCTAGCTAGTCTACCCTCAGCTACTATATTTCCCAGTTGCTAAGCAACAGTGTAAAAATAAAAACCCTGTGAACAAGTAGGCCTATCAATTTTTAGTTGATTTGTTCCATTTTCATATTAATCAGCATGAAATGAAAAAATAAACCTGAACACACACACACTCTCTCTCTCCCCAATAACTGCATATCAATGGCTCAAGCCTCCGTCACTAGCTCTAAAATTCCACACACAAAGGCATTTTAAGGACAAAAACCTGACAAATGTCTTGAGGTGTGGTAACTGTTGTATAAGCCGCTTCTCGTTGCGGATGCATTACCACCTCGGGTGTATGTTATGTTCTAATAATTTGACCGCCCCACAGTCGTTTTGGAAGTAAAATGCGCATGGCCACACGGGCATTCATAAGCAATTTAAATCCAGGGGGAAGAGAAAGAAAGCTAAAGTGCCACAGATCGCAGTACAAAGGATAAACCAGGCTACAGCCCAGACACCACACACCTTCCTTCATCCACGTCGTACCTCCTGAAGCATGAGCGTGTGGTTTTTTCCCCCCTCCCTTCATGCTCTTGTTAGGAGTAATCCCTAGTAGTGTGGCCCCTAGGAAAGGAAATTTACTGTCTGTGTGGAGTTCAGCCAACTCTGCTGTGCCCTCAGCCTTTATCACTCCTTGTCTGCTTATACAGGTCCCCCATAATGCTTTGGAAAAAAGATTAAAGGACTACAGAACTGTGTGTCCTTCACTGCCAATCATATTGCACAGATAGAACACTACACACACAGAACTCCATGAGACACAAGTCTGGACTGCGGTTTCTGTCCATCCGATTTAACAGTCGCCTCACTTGCTGAGCACTCTATAGAATAAAGAAGAGGTTTTCACATGCCTGTGGTGGAACTGTCTGTTAGTGATGCACGAAAAGACAAGAGTGAAACTAGGACATAGTTCAGGAAGTCCATCACGAAAGCTGTGAATGACGTGAGCATGTCTGTGTTGTGTCTCGTACCCGGTTCTCATCGTAGATGATCTGGACAATGCTGCGGTGTTTGTGCTCCACGGGGGGAGGAGACACTGGCTTTTCCGGCTCCACCGGCTTTGCTGCTTCCTCCTCCAGTTGTTGCTGGAAGATGCAAAACTTTTTTCATCTCACACACTGAGGCAGGGGCAGTTTACATACTACATTCCTTCATTAATGCAAGAGTCAGCAACTTGTGTGAGTTTCCTAAGCTCAGATTTAGCTATGGCTTGTATTTCATGCACTTTAGACTGAAAGAAAGCTTTGTGGAATCACAGATCAGATCAGATGCGTGAACATTTTCATACATATGAAAAATACCATGGACTGGATATGACTAGTGATGGGCAACGTATTGGGATATACAAGACACTGCTAGAGTTTTTCGAATCTTCTATCCATCATGATGGAGCACGCCTAGTAAGACAACGGATGTATTCGCCTTGAAGATGCTGCACATTCTACCATGAGATTATGCAGAGCAGCTTTAAAGTCCCCGTGAAGTCCCTTAAAACACGCAGCGTTATTCGATGTGTTGATGTATTTTCCACTGAAACAGGAACTCAGGGCGTACTGACATACTGAGTGCCCCTCCCCCTTTTAAAATAGCCAATAGTGTTTAGCTTACCTCACGGCCCCGGCTAAGCTGTAACTTCGACTTTGATTTATATATTGCTCGGGGGGGGCAGGACAGGGGAAACTTCAGATTCTAGAGAGCATTTGAATGGACAGATAATTGTTGATCCATATCGGTGGTAGAGAGTAACTGTAAATATTGAATGCATACATCTAAATGCAGGTTTAGATGATCAGCTTTTTTGCACTGCCACCAGTCTGATATTCAGTGCTGACTGTCTCTATTATTATTCTTTTGGTGACTTTGTTCTCTGATTTGCAAGATTCCTCAAATGCCCTCTGTGTAATGTGTTTGTGATATACAGTTATGAATTTTTCATAACAGTTATGAAATATTATCAGGTTGTATTATTAGTTATCCTTACATGTATATGACAAATGCAAGTGTGTGTTAGAGAATGGGAAAAAAAGAAAGAAAGCAAGATAAACTGGGCACGTTTCTGCAGGACAAAGCAGGAGGGAAAAAAAAGAAAAAAGTATGGGGGGGGGGGGGGGGGGGGTTTGTAGGAAAAATCTCCAGACTGGCAGCTGAGCCAAATAAGGGTGGAATTCCAAAGAGAGATTACAGATGGATGAAGGAGAGAGTTTTTTTCCACCATGGCCAACACAAGAAGGTGAGTGGATTTAGCTAATGAGCTACCAGTCTCACAGGTGCACCTCGTCTTGTGTTTCTAATACTATGATGTGTTGATGAACAGTAAAACGGATTAATTGCTGTGTTAATTGCTAATTTTAATGAAGTATATAAAGTAATAAAAGTGTGTGTGCGCGCGAGATCGATCAGTTGTCGATGTGGCAGTCTCTGTAATAACTGCTGCACCAGGTGTGTACATTTCCCATAAGCTTTGCCAAACAAACGAAATCCCTCAGAAAGTTGGGAAACAAACCAAGGCCTTGGATCTGCTCACCTGCTTCTTCTTGAGTTTAAATATCTGTTGCTCAACCTTGGCAATCTCACGGTCCACACGGTCCATGCTCTGGATTAGCTCCTCTTTGGAGAGCTTAGAAGGAGATGCGTCCTGCTCCTCCCCCATGGCCTGAATCCCTCCTCCTGGGGATGAGGCCTCTAGCTTCACACTGAACTGATTCTCCTGAGAAAGACACAGAGATTTCAAATGAGGACAGTCTCTCAGACACGGATTAAGCCTAATGTAAACATGTTACGCAATAGCAAAAAATGTTTTAAAAAAATTTTAAATTCTTAACAAAACAGGATGCACACAAACACTAACGTTCCCACAGCACTCGTACTGAACCTCTACTTTCATTTCATTTTGACAGTTTTAGCTTTTAGCAACAGATGCTGAGATAAACAGTTATATTACCCAGTAATGAGTTTTATAAACCCTGTTTATACTTGTACTTTACATTCTGTAGTGCAGATAACGTTATACCCTAGCAAAAATGCGTCCAGATAAAGGGTCCACACTCTAAACAGCAGATGCAGTGAGAATGTAAACACAGTTTGTCGTGATGCATCATTGGCCAAAAGCGAAACACAGGACACACAGAGCTAAAATGCTACAAAAGAAAACTGGGTCTGATTTGAGCTGTTTTTCGAATCATAGCACAGATCATATAGATTTAATTGAAAAACAAGGAAGCACAGAAACATCACTGATCCTTAGTTATTCAATTATTTACATAGATATTAATACATGTTTATTAACAACATTTCTAATAAAAACAGCACTTATTTTAATAGTCCCCACATTTCCCACAAAATGAAAGAAATGTAGTGACTGCAAAAGATCAGTGTCAAATCACAAATCCTAAGGAAGGTGATGCGAAAATGGCGCATTTACAGGACTTCCTCCTGATATGGCAACGTTGAACAAGTTTCTATTTCATTTTAACCATAATTCACATTGTTGTGATTTGCATTTAAGCTCGGAAAAATATAAACTAACTACGCTAGCAAAACTTTAAAACAGTTTTACTCTTTCAGTCATTTCAGGCCAAAGTTTTGCTGCCTCAGGGCACGGTAAAACCTGGAGCTAATAGAAGCACGCATATACCGTATGTGTGTGTGTGTGTGTGTGTGAGTGTGTGCATTCATGTGTCAATACGGTTTGAATTAAGAGTACTGTAAGTGATTATAACCAGCCACATGTGAAGCAGCTGCACACGATCATCTGGATTACGTTCTGATACGAATATTAATAGTATCGCGGTGTGTGGCACCTTCTTGATCTCTCCTGGGGTTCTCAGGCCGTCCTGCATGGGGTTTAGTAGCGGCAGGACGACGCTGGCGGGTGGTGCGCGGGCCAGGTGGGCTTCATTGGCGCCCTCAATGCGAGGACGCTTGGCATCCATGGCCTCGTGCTCCAGCTGGGCAGTGACGGTGTGGAACTGCTGCTCATAGCCGTGCCGGCGCTCCGGAGGCCTGCGCGGCACAAATACAAAATCTTTAGTCCTTAAAGTTAAAGTTAAAACTTTGGTTTTGGTAGCGTGAAAGGGATTATTATTCCTACATTGGATCATGCAATGTAGAGTGCATGCGTGTGTGAGACCTCTCGGTTCCAGGGTGGAATTCGGACAGTAATGAGGGCCTGCGACGCTGCTGCTGGTCCTGCAGGTGAGCATTACGGTACTCTGAAACTGTGAACTCCTGCACACAAAGAAGAAAGACATGATCAGAAAGAAAGCAGATATACCAAAAACAAACAAACAAACAAAAAAACATCAGTGCCCTCCTGAATGAGGGCCTTACAAAGAAATGAGGGCGAGATGAAAAAGATATCCAAGAACCCAAACCAGAAACACAGTCTGACTCTAGGTGGTTTGAAATGCAGTGAATTGGTAATAAGAATAAAAAATAAAAAAAAGAGTCAATAACAGACACACAAACATTCCTGCCGACATGTCTATTATCTTCACATGATCCACCAATTACAGCAGGTTTAGGAACCGATGCCCCAAGACATAGTAGCATGAAAATCAATAAAGCAAAACCAGACATTAGGGGTACAGGCACCGAGACCTGAATTATTAGCCAAAAAATAATAATAAAAAAAGCCCATGCGGGTTGCTGTATGTCCTTGACTAGTTGTTTAACATCCAGAGAAATTCTCTTCAGTCTGCAATGCAGCACAAATCATGAACAGAGAAAACGCCTTCCTTTAAAAGTCTCGTTCTCAGAACTCTAATCAAATTTAGCAAATAAACTGCAAACGACCTTCAGGGCAAGCGGCCAAGTTTCTAAGCCGGCTTACAGGTCTGCCGTGTCTCCTGTGCCCTGCTTTGGTGGCTGCCAGGATTCAAGCAAAATCTGCTGCAGTACCACAAACACAACCTTGTCGCTTATTTATTTTTTTCCCCCACATAAATGTAAATAAAGACTCATTTCCAACATGGTCTAGGAAGTAAAAAGGAGGCCGTTATGAAAGCTAAGCAAACATACAGGGTTCAAAAGAGAGAAAAAAAATGTACTTTTGCAATTTTAAAGATTGAGGGGATTTGGGGTGGGGGGGTCAAGTGTTCATCGAGTTCTCGAGCGATTTCTCAATCGAAGCAAAGACTCTTGACCTAGAGACAACAATTGCACAACGTCGAAGTTAGCAGAAGTGAGGGGAGGCGACAAAAAAAAAAAAAAACACACCAAAAAAAAAAAAACAAAACAAAGAGCAAGCTCATCATAATTTGGACTTACAGCTCAGTATTACATCACAAACTGTTACAAAGATTACAGCAGTGAAAGGGCAATGCTCACACTCCAAACTGTGTACAAACATCTAAACCTCTTCTACATCTGGGGTCTGTTCGAGGCCATTTCTGTAGCACTGAGGAATAAGTGGTTTGATTTATAATGTTAAAGCCCTGACGCTTCTGGATAACTTGTATTGAAGACAAAAGGGGAAATACAGAAGCCAAGGACGTCAGGAAAACTAATGGCGCTGGGTAATAAAAACGACATGGACATACTACAGGAGGCTAGGACTGCCAGTTTTCTCAGTTTTGCAATACACGTGTGCAACCGAACACAAACTGGTTTAAAAACACTTCACACGTCGTGGCAGAAGAGAGAGGAAAAGAAAAAGAAAAAAAGATGAAGGACAATGTAGTTATACAGTGCTGTTTTTGTGTGTGTGTGTGTGTGTGTGTGTGTGTGTGTGTGTGTGTGTGTGTATATATATATATATATATATATATATATATATATATATATATATATATATATATATAAAAAATACTAATTCGTTTTAGATCTTCAAACGAAATAAAACATAAAACAAAGGCAACCTGAGTAAACACAATACATCCATCCATCCATCTTCTATACCACTCATCCTTTTCAGGGTCAGGGGGAACCTGGAGCCTATCCCAGGGAGAATCGGGCACAGGGCGGGGTACACCCTGGACAGGGTGCCAATCCATCGCAGGGCACAATCACATACACACTGACACACCCATTCATACACTACGGACACTTTAGACATGCCAATCAACCTACCATGCATGTCTTTGGACTGGGGGAGGAAACCGGAGTACGGAGTTTTACTGAAGCAAAAAAGCAACAACAACAAAATAAAGTTATCCAACACTTATTACCCATGTGAAAATCCAACTGCCCCTTAAACATAAAATCTGGTTGTGCCACCTTTAACAGCAATAGCTGCAATCGAACACTTCCAATAACTGGAGATCAGTCTTTCACTTACTTCCAGTACTAGGAGTTACTCCTATACTTTGGATCGTTGTCTTGTTGCATAATCCAGTTGCGCTTGTGTTTCAACTTGCTGACTGAAGACCGACATTCTCCTTTAGGATTTTCTGGTAGAGAGCAGAATTCATGTTTCCCTCAATTGCTGCAAGCTGTCAAGGCCCTGAAGCAGCAAAGCATCCCCACACCATCACACTACCACCACCATGCTTAACCATAGGTATGATGTTCTTTTTGTGGAAATCTGTGTTTGATTTATGTCAGATGTAACGGGATATCTGTCTTCCGAACAGTTCCACTTTCAACTCATCCACAGAACATTCTCCTAAAAGGTTTGAGGATCATCAAGGTGTAATTTGGCAAAACTCAAATGAGCCTTAATGTTCTTCTGGGTTAGCAGTGGTTTTCACCTCACCACTCTTCTATGAATACCATTTTTGCCCAGTGTCTCTGATAGTGGAGTCATGATCAGTGACCTTTATTGATGCAACAGAGGCCTGTAGGTCCTTTGATGTTGTCCTTGGCTCTTTTGTGACTTGCTGGATGAGTAGTCGCTGTGCTCTTGGAGGAATCTTGGAAGATCGGCCACTTCTGGGAAGGTTCACCACTGTGCCGAGTTTTTCCATTTGGAGATAATGGCTCTCACTGTGGTTCTTTGGAGTCCAGAGCCTTTGAAATAGCTTTGTAACCCTTCCCAGACTGATGTATTTCAATCACCTTCCTCCTCATCATTTCTGGATTTCTTTCCAATTTGGCACAGCGTGTTGCTGGGTAAGACCTTTTAACCAACTTCATGCGGTTGAAAAAGATCTATTTAAGTGTTGATTTGATTGAACAGGGTTTGCAGTAATCAGGTTGTGTCTAGTTCAGCTGAACCCCATTATGAATGCAGTTTCATAGATGTGAGGAATTTGTAACTACAGGGGCAAATACATTTTCACACAGGCCCAGTTGGTATTGGATAACTTTTAAGCTTCAATGAATAACATTATCATTTAAAAACTGCATTTAGTGTTTACTCAGGATGTCTTTGTTTTATCTTAGATTTTGTTTTAAATTCTGAAACAATTTAGAATGAGATATACACAACAACAGAAGAAATCAGCGCTGTATATAGTTCTATGTAGTTCACCCGTCACATGGATGGACAAATTATTAGCCCAGGTACCCAGCACAAAGTTTTTACGGGGCTGTTTACTGTTCAGTCTACCAACCAACAAACACTACTCTTTATTGATTTCTGCAAAACAAACATTTTTGCTTAAATGTAATGCACTTCACCATCCTGTGATGCACCTCAATGACCCAACTACAGCACAAGATACATAGTTTCTATCTTAGAACTTTTATGATACATGCAGTCACCTCACAGCGACTATCCAGGCTTGTATAATATGTGCAATGCCTGCAAAGGACAGAGCAACAGCTCATAACAAAAAGTCAACAAGTCGCTAGGCAACATTTCAGTTAAAGTCACGACCACAACGTGCTCCATCATAATCTCGTTTGTTTCTCGCGCTAGGCTTTCGGCATGCCAAATTTTCGTCGACTTCCTTTCATACAGCGTGCGAATGCTGGAGACCGGAAATGCGAGAGTCGTGCGAAATAGTTTCGCCGAGTTCCAAAGTTCAAGGCTGGTAAACTCTGATCTGCGAATTCGCATCATGTGATGACGTGTGACCAATAGAAGATTGACACGTCACGGCGTGACCTTTTCAGAACGATTATAGCGGTGTCGTACCAACCCATTTTATACAACATGGCTTTAAAAGACTATAAAATCAACATCAAAAGAGACACTGCCTGGATTGTGCTGTCGCTGGATATAGGAATATTTTAACGCTGGCGTGTGACATCATAGCCGGTTTCCACCCTTATTCGCAGCGGTCTCTGAAGAAACTTTGCATGCTGAAAGTCTAGTCTGACCACCGCTTTAGTCTGTATTAATGCACTTAACTCGCATACTAGTTAGTTGTTACATTAGCTACAACTTTTTAAGCCTAGTCAGTTTCCGGGTCACCAAAACACGGGAGCGCGTAAACACACCTGCCCAGGGTGCTAGCTAAAGAATTGATCGTTTATCCACACCTGCTTCACATGCTTTAACACAATCGTGAGAGCGACATGCCTTAAAAAAAGAATCAGAAACATGCTCATGTGGACTATAAATTTCCAACAGTTCACTAGAAAACCGGTCAAATCCAACTCAATAGTGATCCAGCGTTAAATCCAATACAGATACTCAGTATGGGATTGTGCACGGAAGAAAAAAAAAAAAAAATCTTAACAAGCTCACTTGATGATTTCAAATGTAAAAACTGTACATTTTATATGACAGATGTTCTACTCATGCTTTGATTTTTCAGCCCCAGCTCATCAATCATCATACAAATTACTGCACAGCTTTTCTGGATAATAGAAAGAATATTCATAACCTTGTGCAATACACCAGCTATTTATCGAATAAATGATTTATATGCAATGTTATTAGTTGATGAAGACATCAGCTAGTCTTAAAACTAATGTCATCCTGGGGATTATAAAAAAAAAAAATAATAAAAAAGGAAGGAACGACAAAAAGAGTTGTTTCTTTTTGCTTAAGACGACTGCATGACATTGAGAAAAAAAAAAAAAAAAAAAAAAAAAAAAAAAAAAAAAAAAAATAAATAAATAAAAAAAGAAGAAAGAATCGGAAACAATGACTTGGCAGCTGCTGTCTAACATCTGCCTCGCCAGATACCACATTCTCAAAGCTTGCTGTAGAAATGAAAAGGCTTTGCACAGCACACACAGGCGATATAATTCACAGACTAAATATTTGTATGGTGAAACTCTAAATGAAAACATGCCTCATTAGGACAAGTACAAAAACTTGTCGTGACAAAAACAGTGGGATTTTGTATTCGGAACAGGTCGATGCGCTCTGGGACAAAATTGATTTTTTTGGAAATTCATTTCAAGTCTTCATAACCTAGATGCCTTTATTTACCGAACAGCTTCCACATGTTTCAACGCAAAGTGAGTCACGTTATGTAAAAAATGAAGATGATAAAAATAGCGATAAAATGAATGAACGCGTTTAATATACAGACGCACTTGTAAAGGAAGAAGTAAAATAATGATGGTATAAAATAAATATTAATAGTATCAGTACCCAAGAGGGTAGGAGCAACTGCCTACTTTTTCTAGAACAGAAATTATTAAACGGTCATATTGCGCTATACTGCCTCCACTGTTCGTGCTGGTATTGCACCACACGGACACGTTGAGTCAATTTCAGAGAACGGATCACAAGTGGCATCTTGGGAATACGTTGTTAACAGTAATTATAAAATCAGTCCTTCTAGTATTTCATGATTTTGCGTTCGCAGAAATTGGCGCAAAATCAAGCAAATTCCGTAATATTCGGCAGAGCTTGGAATTTTTCAAAATGACTGCAGAATTTCTGCAGATTCGGGGCCAAGACGCGTCATGTGATGTCATCACAACACGCGTTCAGCCGATACGCATGCGTCGAATACGAGTACAGCTAAAAAATGTCACTCACCAACAAACTGTGAAAGTTCATGCGAAACAATTTCGTGCGATTGTGATGTCGCCAATTCAAGAAGATTACACACACACAAAAAACAAGCACAAAAAACTCCCCATATCGCATCAAAAGCTGCAGCGAAATCACGCATTTTTGGCTGCAACAATCACAAAAATAAACTCGGCAAGAAATCCTGTACGAACCTAATACATCAAGAAATGTAAGTTTAACTGAACTGAATCTGACTGGATCGGACCTGAATCGAATCTAACCCCAAGTATTAATTGTGGGGGTGCCAGTTATTGTAAAACGATTGTTGTTGCACAAAAGTATCTTGCGTTTGAAATAACATCGTGTTAAAACAAAACTATACTTCACCTCACACATTTAAGCTGTAAATATCCACAGCACTGTTAGTCTTTTCCCCCACTTGAAGTATGCAGAATTATAATATTTAATACAAATTGAATCTCACTCTAACTCGATTTTTGACAGAGAGAAAGATACAGCACCGTGACCCAGCGCTTGAACATTACTGTAGTGAGCAGATGAGCTGCAGGACTTACCGGTGGATGGCGTGCAGGACTGAAGGTGTACTGTACTGAGTGGGGTGGATAGCGGCTCTGCTCGCTGCTGAAACTCCCCTGACTGGGGGGGAAGCCCGAGCTAGACATGCTGATGATGATGATGATGATTATTAAGAAGATGAAGGCTTGGATGGAGGCCTGGAGCCTCGAGGCACGGAGGCTCGCTTACGGGCTCGACGCCAACATGGCCGCAGTGCCGGCGCACCTGAAAATGGAGCAGGAGAGAAACAGATATCAGCACTTCCATGGGTTTAGTGATTTCCAGAACAGGACACACTGGTCCTGCAGTGTACGTGTTATAATTCGCAAAACTGCTGCTTGGAGAGACCAGCAGGGGACACGGAGTTTGTTTAGGTGACATTTTCATACATGGCCATGTTCGGAATTGGTCTCGGGTGATCCTGAGATCTCTTCACACCTGCCATTTTCAACTGGCCGGCTGTGATCCCATTTCATCAGCATGAGGGTTGCCAAAACTGACAAAAGCAACCAAATATAAACCAAACCCCCAAAAAAAATACTAGCCAACAACACTAATTATATTCAGCCCTCGGGTGCTATTCGTCATACTGTCCCAAGATCGTGAGTTTGAATCCTTAAGCTGCCACAGCCATCTGTGACCGGGAGTAAAAAGGAAGCAGAGTTGGCCGGGCTCTGGAGGTAGGAGGGATGGCGTGCTCGCTCTCCCCTGTCAATCACAGTGACACTAACCAATCCCAGGCGTCTGTGAGAAGAGGGCGGATAATGCTTTCCTCCGAGTGGGTTATGCCACCCCGTGATACAGCATGAGCAATAGTTCGAAAGGTTTCTGTGGGTTGGCTTCACATGTCTTGGAGAAAGCACACAACAAAAATTAAAAATAAAAACGCTCATGACAGTTGATTAAAGCTTTAGTTATTTTTTGTGTGCATTGTGAAACTCATCACAAGATCAATCATATCATCGTATATCCCAGCTCTTATTGTGACCAATAGTTATAGTGCTACTGAGGCTTAGTATTTGCACAAATGTTCATGTTTAGTTTTGACTCTCTCCCTCTGTGTGTGTGTGTGTGTGCGCGCGCGCATTTACATGTTCAGTTTCAGCTCTCGGTTTGTCCTTCACCCTGCAGTTAAAGGAGACAGTCTTGCTTTTCGGACTCTGTGTCTCACTTGCACACCTTGATGACTGCACTTTCCTTAAATGAATAAATGGAAACGTAACCATCCGTCCGTCCATCCATCCGTCCGTCCAACCATCCATACTATTTACCGTCCAACCATCCATCCTATTTACCATCCATCCATCCATCCTATTAACATCCATCCTTCCTATTAACCATCCAGACATCCATCCTATTAACCATCCAGACATCCATCCATCCTATTAACCATCCATCCATCCATCCATCCTATTAACCCAGGGGTTCCCAAACTGTTCCAGGGCAAGGCCCCCCAAGTGGCATTAACATTTGACCAAGGCCCCCCCTTTTGCCAGATGTCTTTAAAACACATTAAAAATACAGACTTCTGAATATATCCCCCTTTTTTATTTTTTATTAATAATAACATCTTTACATTACATTAGGAATTGAGAGTGTGTGGTTGTCTGAGAGTGAGAAAGAGAAAACATACTAGTGGGAGGGATGGGCACACCAAATTGTTGGCGGCCCCCACTTTGAAAACTACTGTATTAACCGCCCATCCGTCCGTCCATCCATCCTATTAACCATCCATCCATCTCATTAACTATCCCTCCATCCATTCATACCCTCCTCTCCATCAGTGTTATTATCTTTATAGCTTCGCCTTCTTACCAAGTATCCATTTATTCTTTTTACGTTACATGGACACCATTAAAAAGCATCGATGCTCAGTACGTTCCCTTACAAGCAACGTCATCATATTTTCTGAAGCCTCTCAGATCAAAAAATAAATAAATAAATAAATAAATAATATTTCATATATATATTATATATATATATATATATATTATATATATATATATATATATATATATATATATATATATATATATATAAAAATAATATATATATGAAATATTATTTATTTATTTATTTATTTATATGCTTTTATATATATATATATATATATATATATATATATATATATATATATATATATATATATATATATACACACACATTATATATATATTATATATATATATATATATATATATATATATATATATATATATATATATATATATAAATAAAAGCAGCTTGCTATTGTAGCTCTCAAATGATTACGCAAGTTAGCGATTTTTTATTTAATTTGACCTTCTATATATGGTTCGTTTGAATCTAACAATTTTTAAGTGTTTAACGATTTAGAGAAATCTCCACTAGCTAGCCTATGATTCTGGGTGAAGTACTATGACAGAAACATGTGTGATTAACCTAACAAATTTATATATGACATATAATGTGAGAAATATATCGGTCCTGCCTGTTGTTGATGAATGCCAGTGGTGACTTTTTAGGATGCGAGTGTGTAGTCATGGCGCCGGAAATTGAGTCATCAGTGTCCCAATGTGTAGTGAGCCAGGGTCTTTAGCAATGCCTGAATTCTTGTACACGATACACTGATTCACGAGCTAGAGAGCGGAGTGAAACTCAACCATCATTTGCATAAGAACTTTAGTTGACTCTAAAGTAAACTGCTCCTGTAATTTGCCCTTCTGGATCGTACTATAAGACCCTGAGCTGCAGCATACGCCGTCTGTATTTCCCCGTTTATAAAGAAGAGATGGAGACGGGAAGTGGAAGTGCCGTCATGCATAAATCGATAACTATTTTATCTTCATCAATATCATAAATTAGGCTAGTTGTTGAAGCTGTAGTAGATTATTTCGAGCTTGAATAAGTTCCCCAAATATCTGCCAAGTCACCACATTCCCCCTCCTTCCACTGAACATAGTCGCTTCTGTTGCTGTCCTCCATTGTTGTTTTGCTGCACTGAATTCCTCAAGCCGGTCACGTGGTCACGTCTCGGATATGTATCCAATCTAGAACAGCATATGAAGGTTCATATGATGGCTCATGTCTGATTTGAAAAGATCTGATTTTTCAGGCCATTCAGCTTGAAATAAAAAAATAATAATAATAATGAAATCAGATCTGGGCGCACGGTGGCTTAGTGGTTAGCACGTTCATCTCACACCTCCAGGGTCGGTGGTTCAATTCCCAAGGTGGCCCTTTGTTTGCATGTTCTCCCCGTGCTGCCGGGGTTTCCTCCGAGTACTCCGCTTTCCTCCCCCAGTCCAAAGACATGCATGGTAGGCTGACTGGCATGTCCAAAGTGTCCGTGGTGTATGAATGGGCGTGTGAGTGTGTGTGTGTGTGTGTGCCCTGCGATGGACTGGCATACAGTCCAGGGTGTACCCCGCCTTGTGCCCGATGCTCCCTGGGATAGGCTCCAGGTTTCCCCGTGACCCTGAAGGAAGGATAAGCGGTAGAAGATGGATGGATGGATGGATAAATCAGATCTGTGCCACATTATGACAGAGAATCACTTCTGGTAATGATAAACGCAGCCCGAGACATGGTCTCACTCGGGTTCCACACGACCTCTAGAGCACTTTGCAAAGGTTTATTTTTTCCCCGTCGCCATATTTCTGACCAATCAATGAAAGAATTTTATAGGTATGGCCAACGGGGTTTTTTTTGTTGTTCTTTTTTTTTTTTTACTGTTTGGTGTAGTGCAAAACCAAACCAGTTAGCAAACTCTCTGATTCAGACAGAGCTAACAGACAGGAGTGAAACTATGAACCACAGACACTTTCAAACGAGTAAAGCGGAAGCCTGTTTTTGTAGTAGGCACGTGTGTACAGTTATATAAAATCACTCAAACTTTTTGTGATCTCCAAAAATATCTATCTCTCTCTCTCATATATCACACACACATAATATATTTTTATCCCCCCCCCCCAGAGTGGATGCCATGATCAGGGCTGAAAACATACTTGTTATTGGTCAAAAAAAACGAAGTGTGAAGGACGTGAAAGTGAAAAAAAAAAAAAGATTGACAAGGAGGTGTGGAAATCACAGGAATTCAATCAAGCCTGGAGAACATGGAACATGTGCAAAACAAATTATTAAATAATAATAATAATAATAATAATAATACAGTAATAAAGTTATTGTAAGAAAACATTATAGTTAAGTTGTCTGAATAAATAAAGTGTCTACCCTATGGATTTAATACCATGAGCTCAGTAGAAGAAATAGAGCTCCAAAGTCAGCTAAAATGCGGCTCTGGCGTTGCTTCAAAGCTACTGAATAGCTCTTTTTAACCATTAGAACACTCACGTAACCATATAATGAGCGATGGTTGTTGAAATCTGGAGATATCGGACTTCACAATTTATACTTATTATATATAAGTATTTATGCATTATTTTTCATGGATGCACAAAAAAGCCCTGATTATTATTAATTTAGGACTGTAGTTTAATTAAATCTCACTTTCACTGCACCTTACGGTTTGTTACTCGCTTTCTTTAAGCGTATTGTTTTACTTACGTTTACTTTGATTTTAATGTGACATTACAGTGTCGACAGTGTGTTTAATGTGACAGTGCCGTGTCTACGTTGTGAGTGAGGAACAACGCAGCCTCGTTACTAATAGATCAGTTATAGAGTGCTGATTTCCATGATGCGAATCTCTCATGTTTGCATCTCCATGCACAATACATGACACATCAATCATGATGCATCATTACACCCATCAATCCAACAGTTATTTTCTTTTTTGCTTTGCTTAAAATATCCAGAACCCACACACCATTTCTACAGCTTTGTCCTTCGGTTCAGTTTGCACCTCATGGGTCTATTTAGAAACTCACAGCTACCTAGAACACAGCGCTTTCTGCAGATTTGAGTCCGAACCCCTTTCTCGCTCACGGGAGAGCTGGCCTGGTAGCTCGGGACGGCTCTGTGTAGGCCGTTTTGTTGCAACCCATCGAAACAAGCTGCACCGACAGGGGAAAAGCACAAGGCTTACCGTCAAACAGGCTAAACGGTGAGTAGTGTGATAACGCCTGCTGACATGTCGCAAGAACAGAAAACACTGATGATATTGTTCTTCTCTGATATCAGGATGCTCTAAATCTGCATAACACCAGAATAAACCTTATCAGCATCTCAAGGAGAATTCAAGTGCGGCATTTGTTTAATCGCTCTCCAGCTTTGCAGCTTAGTAACGATGACACTTCAAAAAAAGAAAAGCTCACAATAACCCTGTGTGCGCGGTGGATCGTGAAAATCTCGCCGAAACAGTCGCAGTCTGGTCTCAACAAAGCATTTTCTATATAAATATGGAAAGAATATAACGACTTGACAGTTGACATAAATCTTGGAAAATTATTTTTTAAAAATAAATAAATAAAAAATAAAAAATGGAGGCAACGTGGCAGGGCCACAGACACAGGCACAATAATTATACGTCTTATGCTAGGCTACTACTGTCTCACTGCCAGCAGATCACACAACTCTTATAAAAACCAAGAGCAGCGGGCAATGAAAAATAAGCATCACGCCCCTTAAACACACACTCATCAGATGAAAGGACTGATTAAACTGTAAGCAGGACACCATTCGTCTCCGTAAACATGAAGGGCAAAAAAGCACCACCATTGCCCAGATGTAAAGGAAGAGTTCTTGCTTCAGATACTGATCAATATTGATAACTAGCAGGTTACACAACTAGCTAACACACTACTCCTTGTCCTTTTCACACCATAAACTATACAAGTGTTCGGTGGGGCAGCAGGTAGCATTGCCTCACAGCTCCAGGGTTCGAGGTTTGATCCTGAGCTCGGGTGATATTTTCCTCTGGGTTCTCCGGTTTCCTCCCACCTCCCAAATAGATTCCTCTAGTAGACTTGCTAAAGCACTATCCAGAGTCTTGGGATCATTTCCTATTTTACACAGTCGGAGAGTTTTGTTTGGTGTACATGCTCGATTTCGCTGACGCGTCTCGGCCCAAATATGTGGAAATCTGCGGTAATTTTGAAAACTCGCAAGCTGCCCCCAATGTTGCGTTTGCTTCATTTTGCGTTCATTTCTGCGATGGCGAAATCCTGGAAGCAACGTTTACAGGTGCTCCTCTGTGATTATACTTCTGTCTGGATCGTCAAATTTCAATGTTTTTCTCGGTCCTCTTCTGAGGGGGCAAAAAAAAAAAATGTCCTACTGTTTTCCACCAAACTCTGCAGTCATCTGATAATATTACACCTGTCCAGATACACATCTGTGATTGTAAATGCAGATGTCGCCTCACATTTGGGGGAAAAAACATGTTTGACTGCAGCTAATTGCTGTATTTAATCTCATAGTGTGCGAATCAGTGACCCTCCTCTAGATATTAAACACCCCACCCCCACCCCCCGAATCACGAAAAGAAAAATGGATGCTTCTGGTATACTTTGTGATTATTGTTTCATTGTATTTTCAAGCTGTTGCTGGAACCGCAGTCCGCCCCAAACTGAAATAAAAAGCCAGTGTCTCTTCTCTACTGCTTTTTCGAAATCGTAAACCATTTCATTTTATAATGACAACAAATCGGGCCGCTGCGATATCAACGCGTTGTATTGTACTAAAAGTCGATCAGGCTTTAGAATATGAGGCGTCATTTTGAGCTTTTTTATTCGTTTTCATTAACGATATTTATCCCCCCCCCCCAGTGTCAAACCTACTTCATGGCAACGTTATTAATATGGAAAGTAAATCTGACGGTAAATTGTGCCTTAAATGATTAAATAACAAATGCAAGTCTGATAGCTGCCTGAAATGCACTTTAATACAACTTAATTGTACAGACGAGAAAAACAATCGTGATTTAATATTGCAGTGGTTCCATTTGTTGGCAGTACAAAATAAAAGCATTAATACGCCATGTTTTATTTATTTGCGTCAACACCATCTCATGAAACCGGTCTTGGGATACGTCTCGTGTCTAATAACTGATATCCGCGAGGTGACGTGTTGTACTAGCAGGAGTTATATGGCAGCTGTGACAGCCGATCGATGTGTGTAGTGCAGCAGGTGGCGGGATTCAGAACGAATCGCTCGTGATATAGTTACCGATCCGATGTACGTCGCACAGCCTTAACGTTTAAACCTGTATACCAGAGGCAAAGTAAAAGGGCATTATCACTCCAATGGTAGTTCCTCCACAGCAGTTTCCCAGCAGCCCATGATTACAGTTTCATATTCATCCAAAAGTATGACGTGTCATTGTTTAAGGTTCTAGCTACATGTGATGTCGGCTTAACAACTTCCATAATAACATTTACGTTACTCAACAGCGATAGTCACAGCATCTGCCCTATGAGTCGATACTGTACGATATACCGTACTAAACGCACTCTTATAATACTCTGGTGTCAGAACTTCTCTCAATGCAGCGGTTAAAGAAAATGAATCAGCGCCTTCTGATTCGAGAATTCACAGCCAGTAATCAGGATGTGTATATTATACATGATGACCCGGTTCCTCTCAGAGGTGAACTGTGGTGAGAAAGCGTTACTGTACATATTTAACAAAGTGCAAACTATAATTCTGCTCTCAACCAACACTAGAATAACAACCAGGGAAAAGGTGTACATCATCTCAGCTTTCCAGTAAACTTACATATCCGTATTCACATCCTGTGATGAGCCTGATGCTGAATATTGGCAAATTAGAAAGTGGAAAAGAGAAAAAAAAAGGAAACACTCACCAAGTCATCTGTAGAAGCTTATTTACAGAAGGCTAACATGTGTGGGTTCTTTTCCACTTCCCGAAGCTGCATGTGCATCTAATGAGGGATATTTGAGGTGTAAATGCTGGTAGGTGAGGCACGTACAGGTAAACACCGTGTCATTTTTTAATACAGTCATGTGTACGATGTTGTAAACCATGAGCAAAGGTTAGGCATCGAACACGATGGAAAAAAAATCACTAAACAAATACGTCTGCACAAGTCTACTCTTAGTATGAATTTCAGCATCAACTAAATGCAAGGACACACTGTTTACAGGTGCTCATGCTACGTTAGCTTACGGATATCTGAAATCCCTCCTGAACATAAGATAGTGTCGGAAGATAACTCTTGTGAACCTGTGATGTACTCACATGATCGCAAAGTGCTACTGAAAAGTCTGTAAGCTGATTTTTTTATGCATCCTTTTTTTGTTTTAATCCTTAAGAACACGTTGGTGTTAAACTGAGTTTTTCTTCTATTGGATGTTTAATCTCTGTCGCTCTGGGAAAATTTTGTATAAAACTGACACGGGGATGTGTTATGCAGGAGTTCAGTGCGAGTCTTATGCACGAGCTCAGATTATGTCACATCTGATATTCAAATGATTAGGAAGGGACACTTTAACCCCATGTTCACAGGTTTTGCTACTGTGAACTGTTTTGTTTTTTTAGTTCAGATGAGAAACAGTAATAGTCAAAATGTAAACGCTTCTAAAAACTCGTAACGCGTGTAACTAGTTAAACACAAATTCAGTAACGTGTTAATCGGTGTGAAAACCGGTTGTTTGCTTTCCATGTTACATGCCAGGTTTCAGACTAGCTTCACTGACAGATTAACAAAGCATTCGAGCTTTACTGGCTACGTACGCTCACTAGAGGAAGCGACGTTTTCCTCTTCATAATGTCTCTATACCCATTTGATGATGGGTCGTACATGGCAGAATAAAATCAAACCACAGTTGTGTCTTTATTCCATTTCTACATGTCAAACGGTACATAAGAACTAACTGCAGGAGGGAGGAACTAAAGTAACACCAGACCACACAAGCCATAGGATTGGTCCGAGAGATCATTCGAGCCAGTTGTAGCTCTACAGCATCATATCTCATTTCCATAAAACCGAGAAAACCTCACCTGTCGCTGAAATCACAGCTCCGTGTTGCTGACATCAACAGCAAATAAATGGCGTGAAGGCAGGAAAATGTCGCAGAACTTTGAACGAGTTAACTCATGGCAGCGATGATGACCGTTGTATTCTGCATGACATATTTTAAATGTTAGTGAAACAAACTACAAATTCAAGCGTCCTGCAACAAGCTTACTAAGTTCACATTTATACCATTTTTAAATTATATTGTTACTCTTTGGCACCTACCTTTCGCACTAACTGTTATATCGGACACTTCCACACCAAAACGCGTATACTATTCAGCGCTACTCGGTCGCTTGCTGTACCTATTGTCCTGTTTTAACAGTACTGTACTGTCTTGCACACATGTACACTTGCACTTTATATAAAAATGCGTAGATCTTATTTAGTTCTGAGTCGTCTCATGTGTTGTTTTATATAGCACCGTGATCCTGGAGGAACGCTGTTTCCTTTCACTGTGTACTGTACCAGCTGTATATGGTTGAAATGACAAAGCCACTTGAACTGATCTTGAACCGTCAGTTACCTGGCTGTTTTGGACGGGGGCGTGTCCTGTTTGCATACTCATGAATATTCATACATGGCGAAAACGTTTACTGCAGGTGTTCTAACGAGTTGTTAAACTATTTTAGTAAACTGCCCTAGCGGTTTACCTTAGTGTACATGTATAGGTCATAAAAGCTATTGTGTCTCCTTTATTACCTTACATATTCGCATACTCGCTATTATTAAGCTCACTTATAATCAGAAAATGGCTCCCGCGTTAAAATACATGAACACTGAAGTGAAGTGCGCATGCGCGGGAACTGTCATAACACTGCTAAATACTATGTAGGTGGATGTAATGCTCCTTAGATTATTAATCGTTTTTTAAAACAGTAAACAAGTAACTAATATATATATATATATATATATATATATATATATATATATATATATATATATATATATATATATATATATAAGGATTGAAAACGACGTGTTTCATTTGCTTATTTCCGCAGTAATTACACCGCTGTACTCATTTCACTTAGCAAGAGCTTACTTTAACACTCAACGTGAATTATTAACAATAAAGGTTTTCGTGGTTTCTTGGTGTGTGCGTGTTTGTTTCTTTTTGTAGTAAAAAGACGTTAAATCTTTTTATCTTAAACGGAATGTGCATGGCCAAACCGCAACCCACACACACACACACACACACACAGAGCAAAACTGACACCGTGGTACAACTTTACCATGAAAGAAAGCGGACTGGTTTGTTCTCACTTCCAGGACAAGATATAAGGCATAGGAAATACGTCAAATGTAGTCTTGCTTAAGATTTATTTATCATTTCCTTTTGCTGCAAGGAGTGCGCGCGACAGCAAGTCTTCTCTCAGCTATAAAAAAAAAACAACAAACCTTTAAAACGAATAAGGATTAAAGGGTGTATAAAAAACGACTGTGTACGTACACACATACACACACACGTCTTCTCAATCACCCTAGCTAACCTTAGCTCTATTTCTGTGTACAAATATCGACCCGCATTATAGTTAGTAACATTATTTGGCAGCGCTAGCTTTATCTAAATAACGTTAGCCACACTTGCTAACGTTAATGCTATCCATTGTTAGCTAGCTGCCGAACAAGGAAAGGTACGTTTCAAACACATCTTCGTGCAAAATATCCAAGGTTTTATACGTTTAAGTGTAAGGAAAAACTGGAAAAACTGTAAACACGTCCTTAACACAGCAGAGAGGGGGAATAAGCCAGGCGTGGCGTGACGGTCAGCCTGAACATTTCACCTTTCTAAACCAGGCCGCCATGTTGTCACGGCTAACAGGCTAAGCTAACTCCAGCCAATGGAACAGCAGAACTACGTTTACAGTAATATACACAAGCCTCCGTTTTTTAGAAACAAGCAAGCGCTACAACAGAAAGAAATCTGCCAAAGATGCAAAAAATACTCACCTCATTTCCATGTAAACGCGCCAAACGAATACAAAAAGACAAACTTATGTGACTAAAAATTAGATTTATATTTTTTTTTATTCCGCCTCCGAAGGACTGCGCGAGCGCTGCAGACAGTGCTGCTGCGCACATAAACCTCAACGGTACTATTTGTCCT
Source organism: Ictalurus punctatus (assembly GCF_001660625.3). Lineage (NCBI taxonomy): Eukaryota > Metazoa > Chordata > Actinopteri > Siluriformes > Ictaluridae > Ictalurus > Ictalurus punctatus. Next base: position 14,057,000 of record NC_030443.2, on the reverse strand, counting down.
GGCAGCGCTACAAATATTTGAAAAATTGATTTTAAAAAAACATATTTGTGTAAAAATAACACACGCAACAAATATATCGTTCTGACTATATTTCAACCATGCTTGTTTTAACGAATGCTGATTTGATATGTTCGAGTCGACATTAAACAGCGGACTGAATGATTTTTATGTACCAGCCAGGATAATGTGGTGTGACGTTAAAAGGTTCCCCACTGGCGGCTTGACGTTCCTGCAAGCCTTCCCCACCCAAACCTTTAAAGTATGGCTTAGCTATGTTTGAACCTATAACTATATAATTGGCAATTTGCCTTATTTGAAACATTTAACGAATGTTAGGATTTGTGATAAAAAATGTATATATTAAAAACGCATCCACGTTTTAAACAACCCCAAATGATCTGTGCATACAATTCTAATGTACATTTAGTCATATTCTCTTTATTTGTATAAAACATTAATGGTATTGTGATAAAACGCTATTATTTATTTATTTACGCATCTTGCTTTTCGCAGAACGAAGAAGGTTCAGAGGAACCTTTGGTAAGAGTGTGTTGTTCTACCCGGATTATTTTGTGAGACGGGAGACATGTTTGTTTTGCTTTCAGTCACCCTGTGTTTCCTTGGTTACATTATTTGTATAAAACTGATATATAATAGATTTAAGCGGCTATGGCCGTCGTCACGGAGTAACATTTTACGTTCTTCGAGTCCTGCTAAAGATGTAAACTTTCTGCCGTCACGTGATCCGTCTGATTCGCCGTGCAGGACTTGCGGTAATGCCGCGCGCCCGTTTGATGAAGTGCGGGTTCTGCTCGTCACCGCGCATCCTGATGACGAATGCATGTTTTTTGCACCAGCGCTTTTAAAACTGACCGAATCAAATGCAGCCGTTCACTTGCTGTGCTTGTCATCAGGTATGTCTTCCTTTAAGAGTTTCACAAGCACTGGAGTGTTTAAAAGTGCTCTTTATTCGATTTTTGTCCTGCTACCATAGCAACAGGTCAAAGTGTTCATCATGACCTATTCCCCCATCAACATTTAAGCACACATTCAACATAAGTGAGTTAACCTTATACTTAGTTGCCTGTTTATTAAGTATACGTTCACATATACGTTCTCATTCTTTCATTCATCTTCAGTAAGTGCTTTATCCTGTTCTGAGTGGAGGTGGATTCAGAGCCTGTCCCAGGAACACTGTGCAAACCCATTCAAACTCTCATTCACCTTCTGGGTGCAATGTAACGTAGCTAGTTCTTCTGACGGTATGTTGGGAGGTGGGAGGAAACCGAATAAAACACGCATTGCTTTTTCATTCATGTAAACCTTCCATATAGGACAATTTCTATGCATGTCCAACAAAAGACAGGGATCAGCCGAGGTCCACCACTGATCAAATACTATTTCGATGATGTATCATTCTCAGCAGGGGGTTTAGTGGTTAGTACGTTTGCCTCGCACCTCCGTTGGGGGTTCAAATCCCGTATCTGCCCTGTGTGCTTGCATCTTCCTCCAGGCTTCTGGGGTTTCCTCCAGGTACTCTGGTTTTCTCCCCCAGTCCAAAGACATGCAATGTAGGCTGATTGGTATTTCCAAATTGTCCGTTGTGTGTGTATGTGTGTGATTGTTCCTTGTGATGGATTGGCACATTGTCCAGGGTGTCCCCCGGCCTGAGTTTTTTTGTTTTGTTTTGGGGTTTGTTTTTGGGAATTAAGATTTCTAACACGCCTATAATTAGCCATCACATTGTTGTGGACATTCGAAGAATGAGCCTAATACATGGATAGTCCATAAAATAGATCTGTTCTGGGGTTTGTGGAAAACAACTAAAGATGTCCCTAGATGCAAAAAGTTTGAGAACCACTGAGTGAAATGTTAAACATTACACCTGCAAGGTGGACCAATAAGGTAGCCATGTCTTATAAAGTTGGCAGGAAATACACAAACTATTTAAAAACTCACTGTATCTGAGATACTCATACGCCACCATGTCAGCGTCACTGCTGTGCTGAGAATGGTCCACCTGGTCCCTTGCATGCTCCCTTTTCATTGAGACTAAAATAAACAGCGGAGACCTGATACTATAATCAGTTTAGCATTTACTATACAGCACTCAAGCCTAAGACAGAAGTTTTGCACCTCCAAAGTGACATAATAATTGTAGGTGTACTTGACTTCACTGAAGTGGCAGCTGAATGTGTTACAATATGATGTGAATGTATTGTACTAAGGATTATGTGACTCGGGAATGACGTCATATTTGTATATGTCTGTCCTATTTAGGGAATTACTACAATCAAGGGGCCCAGCGTAAAGAGGAACTGCTTGGCAGCTGTGCTGTTTTAGGAATTCCAGCTCACCGAGTCACTGTTATTGACAACAAGTAAGAGCAACAACACTCCCTGAGGTGCTAATAAGCATGGTTTAGCTGTAGCATTCACATTTTTTTCAAGTGACCCCAGGAGCTAAAACTGTGATCAGAATAAAATGTATCGGAACGCAAAATAACCGAAAGGGAAAGGACTTACGATGGAAAATAAATGCATTTGCTTCTGGTAGACTTTCACTTCATGGCAACTTTATTTCAGTGAAATTTGACCCACTGAAAAAAGTGGGTGGGGCTATGATGTGTATTGTTTATGTTATTACCATCCACTGGAATATTGTTTGTGGGATTTTGTGGTAAAAACTGATTGATTAAATAAAATATAAGGAAAATACAGTCAACAGAACAAACCAAAATGTATTAGATAGTTTTCCAGCAATACAATGGCAAAATCTCACTCAAAAGTATGTACTTTTTCTTCACAAAAAAAAAATTACATACTTTTAGTGCATAGTATAAGTAGGCGAATTGATATGCAGCACTAGTCTTGGGGGAAAAAAAAGTCTAATCTTACTTAATGCACCGTTTAATGCTTGTTGCTAACATCCAGTTTTAGTCCACACAACAAAAAGGATGTACAGATCTGTCTTAGAGTTTCTCTTTCAGGGCAGATACTGGCCTGAAATACAGTTGGATCAGATCTGATGTATTTTCCAATAGAATCCCAGCTGTGTAGAGAAAGAGCGCGTGCTGTTCCTTCGAGATCCTGTTGAAGGTAATAAAATGGGTGAGCTGAGGGATCTGATTTTATTTACCTCGTCATATTAACTTACAGGACTCTTGTCTTCAAGCCTGCCATTACATCTCTGAGCTCTGACGTCGGAAATGGATCAGAAATAAGAGATGTGGCACTCGTGCATTCCCATCAGTGGAAACTCGATGCTCGAACTAGTTCAGCATTTCCAATACAATTTACAATACATGAGCCTCAAAACTGCCCCATTAGGCTAATCAAGTGTCTCCTCATCCATCAGTCTTCCGCACTGACAACAAAGCCGAGTTTGCTCACGACCTTCCTTCTGCGCTCTGTGAATAAACAGTGAAGCTCAAATGGTGAGGCCCCCCCCCCCAGCCCTCAGTCCCAGCAAGCAGAGCCATTAATGGCCTACCATGCTGGGTATGGACCCTCCCCTTCTCCCCTGGCTACCGAAAGAGCAAACAGTGGTCAGGTTACAAATCAAGGCTGTCCATTCGGACCACAACAGAGCTTTAGAGCAGCCGGGCTGATGTATTAGCCCCCTCTGTCACTGAAACCATTAAGTACAAAGTGTGTCAGAGGAGAAGTTATAGAAGTCGTGAATATCAGATCTGAGAGGACAGGAGATCCCCAGGGCATCGTTCAAGCTCCAAGCAGTGGGATAGGAACTTTTTTTTAATACACATTAACTTAAAGGAGCAAACTCCTACATGTCCTGACACTGTATTATTATTTTATTTTCAGAATCACAATTCATCCTGTAATTTCAGTGAACCAGAAATTATACCCTAGTCTTCCCGAGCGTTCAAATACAGACTACTCTGAGCTTCTTTTTCATGCCCTCGTCATTCCTCGTCCCTTAGATGCACAGGAACGAGCGGACAAATCCTCATTCGCAGATCTGCTCGAAACAGGGATGATGTCAAGCGTTGGCCGTGGCTCAGATTTTGAAATCAGCGGCTGAAACGGAGGCCCAGCTCAGAGGCTGCTGCTTTAAACAGACCCAGCAGGTTTATTAACCGAGGTTAGGGTTTCTGTGCATCATGCTGTGTAGATCGTTCTGGGTGATAAATCTGCTGGAGATGGAAATGTGAAATGATCCTGGTTGAACCAGACGAATTTGATTTGTTAGAATACAGTAGGAAAATCACATGTCTGACTTCTCAACTACTCAGAAGCTTTATTTGCCCTACAGCAGAACTGCACTGTAATGCGAAATGGCTTTTGTGGCGTTTCGGATATCGGATAAGCATGAAGCACAAAATGAACGTCAGATATTCTGGCCCAAATTTAGACGGTCGACTTTTAAGGAATCACATTTGTTTATGTTTCCCCACAGCCTTTCAAATACCTTTAAATTACAGTCTGACTCTAGCTATGGTTGGATATCTTCAGATTAGAGTCCGATGTTCTAAGAATATCACCTGACATCCTGCCAAGCAATGTGCTATGGAAGCAAATATGTGTGTGTGTGTGTGTGTGTGTGTGTGTGTGTGTGTGTGTGTGTGTGAACGCGCTGAACTCTCGAAGCTGTGATTGAAATCTCCTGTGCTGTCTCTTCTGGAAGGCCTAACACTTCATTAAGCATGTATTGGAAATACACTGAGAACAGCTAACACCTGGATTACAGAGTATTTACAGAACAACTGCTTTAACTATTATCAAAAAAACCCTGATGCAAAAAAAGGTTCTCGGATCCTCAGCATGTGGGAAGTTTTGGTGTGTGGCTCTAGTTTTTTGGCAGAGCCCCTTCCACAAAATACAGTGCCTCGTCCGCCAAACCGCCGTGTACATTACCAAATGGGTATTTAGTTCCTTCACCTCGAGTGTTGCTGAAAGAACTTCCGCAGTCACTGATGAGGAACAATCCAGAACGTAACACAAATTCTGACATGCTGTACATTTCCTCTTTACGCTATTTATTCTTTCGCCAGACGCTTTTATACAGAAGCTTACAAACGAGGAAGCGCACAACTCAAGCGTATATCTGAGTACTTCAGGGTCAAGTGCATTGCTCAAGAACCCAAAAGTGGCGTTCTGGCAGAGCTGGGATTTGGAATTCACAACACAAACCACTGGAGTTGTTTTTCCACCAGCCAAAGTCCACCCTAACCCCAGGCGCTAACAGTCCAAGTTAACTTGGAAAATCAAGGCTCTGGTGTAATGCCTTAAATCGAGCACACTTTCTTACAGGCACAGCTCTCGAACACAGCAACATCAGGGCATTTCTAGTTCCAATCACAAAGATTCAAATCTCAAAGCTTTCAAACCAGCACTGCCATCAAACTGTTTGGGAAACTATACCATGACTGGCACACACCCTTTTTCCACCACCAGAACGGCAATGCTGTGCTGATTCAGGGAGCTAGTGGTCATTTTTAAAACCAGTATGCATTCCCACCATTTTGAGCTCCAAACCATTATAGCGTCAGATGAAGGAGTTTCCAAATGCACACTATGTAAAAAAAAAAAAAAAGTACCTATAAATACTTACGGCATTGAGTCAAATCCTTTCATGTTTGTACACCATACAGCAATATTGTTATAAACAACAACAGATTTATTGATGCTTTCTTGTTTTGCTTGTAGACTCTGCCTCTCTAAGATACTCTTTTTATACCCAGTCATGTCACTGACCTGTTGATAATTAACCCCCAGCTGTTTCTTTTTAGTAACACGTACTTTTCCAGCATTTGGGTCCTCCATGGATCGGACTTGTTTGTCCAGTACATCCCACAGATGCTCTCAAATTGAGATCTGGGGAATTTAGAGGCCAAGTCAACACCTTGCACTCTTTGTCATGTTCCTCAAACCATTCCTGAACCATTTTTTGCAGTGCGGAAGGGTATGTTAACCTGCTCGAGGGTGTGATGAGCCGTGGGAGCCCGGTTCACCAGTTGTCCGTCCTTGGGCCACTTTTGGTAGGTACTAACCACTGCATACCGGGAACACTCCACAAGACCTGCTGTTTTGGAGATACTCTGACCCAGTCGTCCAGCCATCACAGTTTGGCCCTTATGAGAGTCGCTCAGATCCTTACACTTGCCCATTTTTCCTGCTTCCAACACGTCAACTTCGAGAACTGACTGTTCACTTGCCTAATATATCCCACCCCGTGACAGGTGCCATTATAATGAGATAATCAATGTTATTCACTTCACCCGTCAGTGGTTTTAGTCTTACGGCTGATCGTTGTACATATCAAACAGTGCCTTGTTTAAATGACATGCATGTAAAATGCGACAGCTCTCAGATGATAAATAAGGAATAAAATATAACGCTGTTACAGTAAAATAATCAACGACAGCCTGGTATAGCCTGACATGAACTGGAGTTCTTGTTACAACCCTGAAGTTGATTATTTTCCTATAGCACCATATCCCGAAGTGTTTTATTCCTCTTACGCTACAATAATTTGGCAAGAATTACAGTTATTGAATTGTAAAAGTTTTGTCTTATATTGCAAAACAAGTAAGTTCCTGTTAACGCTTATGTTATAGCATCTATAAACAGTAACTCCCTCACCAGCCTCTCTATTTGTCTCTTTATTGAACTTTGAAAAGACAAAAAAATGCAGCTCTGGAAAAAAAGATTTAAAAAATATTTAATGAGACATATATAATTCAAATGGATGAAATTCATATTCAAATCCTTTTGTCAGATTCCAAGCTCCAAACCAATGACTACGTTTACATGGACGGTAGTAATCTAATTATTGACCTTACTCTGAGTAAGATAATACTGTGATTAAGGTGTTTACATGAGTCGCTTTTAGAATACTCCTGTCATGTTCCCGTTTTACACGTTTTAGAACATAATTAGATGAACAGCCCGCGTCATTACGTCACCGCGCCACGCTGTCCGACGTCCCTCCGGAATGTATGTATCAACATACAGTTCATCTTCGTTATGGTACCGTATACAGTTTTGGGTGTTTGTATAATTTTTTTTTATGAACGCTTTAAGTGCAGTTAATTATTTGTCATGCTGTACGTGCTAATAGACGACTGCTTGAAGCCGTGGGCTTCATCTCAAACCGCATACTTACCGTCTATATAGTAGCCAAGATACATGTATTTTTCCCCACTACAGGCCTATAGTAGGCAAGCATGCGATTTGGGACGCAGCCGAACTCTCTTGTTCGCCGTAAAATGTTGAGAACTGCCGTGTGTGATCGTGTCCTGTCTCAAAATGCGGTGAAAACTCTCACACGACGTTCATAATGTGATTACGGTGTGTACATGTCTGTAATACACGTCCATAATGCGACTAAAACAGGAGTACTCCACCTGTCTTAATTCGATTAGAGCTTAATTCGTCTATGACCTTAATTAGATTAAGGTAAGTAAAAATTGCTGTTTACATGGTAGTGTCTTAATCAAAGTATGGTCTTAATTGGGTTAAGAGAGGATTATTGTTGTCCATGTAAACGCAGCTGTTGTACGTTGTGGAATTTTTACAAAACAGGATAGTCATCACTTACACTGATATTTATATTTAGCATAAATACAGATACAGCCTAAAAACCATTTGGCTTGTTGTCACGGTAACATTTAAACATGTGTTTTGGTACATTTCCAGAGATTTGTAGGATCTACACCAGTGAAAATGTTCTCTAGGACACTTATATTACTTTCTCTTTTAATTTATCACACTTTATATTGTAATATATGTATATACAGTGCCCTCCACTAATATTGGCACCCTTGGTCAATATTAGCAAAGAAGGCTGTGAAAAATTGTCGTTATTGTTTAACCTTTTTGATCTTTTGTTTAAAAAAAATCACAAAAATTCTCTGCTCTCATGGATATCAAACAATTGGATATATAACACAGGTTCATCCAAAAAAAATCTTATCTGTTATATATAGGTGTGCAACAATTATTGGCACCCCTATGAATTCATACGAGAAAAATATATTGATATTTTTTTTAGTACTCCTGGGTGACTAGGAGCAGGAAATTGTATATAACATATACTGTATATTTTCAAAAAGACTTTTTGAGGTAGGTGTATGTGTGTGTGTGTGTGTGTGTGTTAATCCAGCCAGGTCATTTGGGCTGAAGAGAGGTCACAGAGAGGACTAGTGAGTGTGGAGTATTAAACCAGTCTTAACGTAATTGTTGCCTCTCTAATACGCTTACACACACACATACACACACGGTTAGACTGTAAGTAATGCTACAATTTCAGGTCACATGGTTTGCCTGCTTCCCTCTCTTCCTCTCCGCCTCCGCTATGCTGACAGCCTGTGCGTTGCAGTGCACTCTGGGTAATCCTTTGCTCGCCGCCCCAACCGCACGTACCAAGACGACCTCTCTATGTTTTCTCTCTCGCCTCTCTGTATTATTCATGGAGATGGAGTACAGATGCTGTCTGTGTGTTCAGCCCACCTGTCTGTTGGGAAAACATGAGCACAGAGTTCTTGTCCTATTTCCTCCCTCCTCTCTCTCTCTCTCTCTCTCTTTTTCTTTTTCTTTCTCCCTCTTTCTCTCTCTCTTTCTCTTTCTCTCTCTCTTTCTCTCTCTCTCTCTCGCTCTCTCTTTCTTATCTCCATTTCTTCCTCCAGTATTTTTTTTCAGACAGAAGAGGAGGTGAGGTTCCTCAAGAAAGCTTGCTGTTTCATGCATTCGTGTTACACCACACTTCCTGTTGCGCCTGTCTTCAAATGGTTTGATGCGTATTTTAAACCCTCCGAGGTTCTTCTGTTTTATTACAATTCAGCAGAACTCAGCGCTGTTGAATTTTCAAATCCGATTGGTCGGAAGATCAACCTTTTCTAAAACAACAACTCTGACAGTAGTTCCTGCTGCAAGACAAAGCACAAGTTTATATTAACGCACATGTTCAATATGTTATCGTTTCCATGGTAACCATAGTAGCTCCATGTAATCTAAACCTAGAAATAAACAGATTAAATAAACATGTTATTATTTAACAAAGAAAAACGTACAACAGTCGATAGGTCGATGTGGAACCTTTCTGTAAAAAATGTTTATTTAACGCTTATGGAAGGAGTCTCCAGTGTCAGAGCATTGTAATGCAAGTTTCCTACCATATCGTATATAGTCTATGATATACCGGTACAATTCCTTCCCATGATAAGAATTTGTCATCCCACGATGTTGACGATATAGTTGATGTGTTTACACGCCACAACGTGGGCATCTCACACGTAAAACAAGAACAAGCATGGTAGAAGGCGGAGTTTCAACCCTAGTCGAGGAAGAAAAATTAATCCCCAAAAAAGGAGTTTCCTCTGTAATATGGAAGTGATTCAGATACAGAAGATCAGATGTGAATCACACGTCTGTGATTTGTAAAGTGTGTCAACAAAGGGTGGAAACACATCAAATCTGTTCCACCACCTCAAGCAAAAACACAGACCAGAACACGAGGACAGCCAGAAGTCGGGCGAGGAGAAAGCATCAAACGCCAAAAAGATAGTCTTGAATGTTACTATATTTATATTGTCATTTATATCGTTACCGCAAAAAATACCATGAAATATCGTGATATATGATATATGATCGTCATATAGTTCTATATCACCCATCCCTAGTTTATAGATGCCATAACATCAACAATAACAGGACGTTCCACAACATTAAATGCAGCTGTGGAAATCTGTGGTAATTTTGAAGAATTGCAAGCTCCTCCGAATATTGTGGAGATTGTTGGATTTTGCGTTCATTTCTGCGATCGCAAAATCCCGGAGGCACCGATCTGTAATTTTTTATGATAAGTTCATCTCAGTTTTCCTGACCAGCAACAGAACATTTAACTCAAAACTGCAGCATTCAATTTGTTTAATTTGCTACATTCTCTAAATGAAACCGTCTGTTATTTCTTACCGAAGTGTGTTATATAAGTGCCACAACAGCCGACTCTTCATGTACTCCAGGACGAACGTTTTTGATCCACACCAGAAGTCCAAATTTCAGTGTTTAATTATACGTTCGGTGGGAAATAAATCCTGTTTGATTTATTGGCTAGAAGGCAGGGCCGGGGCACTGAGAACTGAGGCCAGGGTCCGGAGAGGAGCTGCTTAATGCGATCGCCAGACGGCACGGGAAACACGCTTCCTGCCAAAAGTTTGTCACGAGACAACAAGATAGATATTCTTTTTTTTTTTTTTTTTTTTTTTTAATATACATGCGCCTTTTATTTAGGAGGTAAACATTAATCATACAATAATCACACAATGATCGTTCTTCTACTGCAGTACCAAGGGTTTGTTTAATCTTCATTGTAGATTCTGATTTAATATCTGGTGTAAAACAAATGCATATTAATGCATATCATTTTCACCAAATGGGATGCGTACAGCAGGATGTGATTGTTGATATTCTTTCCCAGTATTCTTGCCTTTTTTTTTTTTTTTTTTACATTTATTTATTTATGCAAATGAGACTTCATCATCTAATTAAATACAGTTGAGGTCATACAATTATATATAAGGCTTGCAGAATCTGCTAAAAAAAAAAAATTTAATGTAAAGACTGATCATACAAATCACCGATCATTATGTTCAAAAGTTTACACCCCCCCTGGCTCAGCCTTCTTGAGCATCAGTGAATGTTTGCACCTTTTGGAATGGTTGTGTACGAGTCCCTCAGTTGTCCTCAGTGTGAAAAGATGGATCTCGACATCATATCGCCGCTGCTGGAAAGGGGTCAAATATGCAGAAGTTGCTAGACAAGCCAATTTAAAGCCAAGAATGACTAGCATTTTAAAGAAATTCCTCTGTAATATGTTTGCAATGAAGGATAGGAATGAAATTTCATGTATTTACAGTAGATGAGCTAGAAATAAGGAAACGATTTTGAAGAAAAAGGTTTAAAATGGAAAAATACACCACTGTGGTTTAATGTGTTTACACTCTAGTTATGGAGTTTATCAAGGAAATAACATGTATAGCATAAATGACGCATAAATTGAACTGAGCTTTTCAGGAATATATGACATGATGTGATTGTATCAAGTGGGCGGAGGTTAGTTTCAGTAAATGTTATGGTTGCGAGTAGCCAAAAAAAAACCCAAAGCGAAACAAACATTTTTCTGTTGAGTTTAAATTGTTTTATTGCTACAGTGTAAGAATGGAGGCATGTTTATAGGTTTAATTTATTCAGAAATCTGAAAAAAAAAAAAAAAAAAAGATTGATGTGATCAAAATAGTTGTGTCTTGCCTTAAAAGTGTTTGGATGTTAAAAGACAGATACTGAAAGATAAATCAGAAAATCATGCATGCTAAAAGAGTTCAAAATCAGTTCAACCGGTTAGATATCCCAGCATGCATTGGGGAGAAAAGCTTGTGCTCCCATGTCACCAGACAAAACAAGTGCTGGTGCATGCCCCCCTCTCCGCCTACGCGCACACACACACACACACACACACATCTCCAGTAGGCCAAAGTTCAACCACTACATTCACATGCCTGCAAGCAATTACACATCCACATCCAAGGGTTGCTGAGAGAGAAAGAGAGAGGGAGGGAGGGAGAGGGAAAGGTTACTCTGGGCCATTTAGCACTGTTGCCATAGCGAAGCTAACACTCAATCCAACTTGAGAAAGGTCAGGTAGATCATGTGTCTTTTGTTTTCTTTTTGTCTTTCTCTCTCTTGCTCTGTCTGTCTCAGCTGCCAACTCTGCCGCTCGTCCAAACATCTCCTTCAAAAGCCCGATAATAAACCTATCACATCTGATTTGGAAAGAGATCGTTCAAGACAAGAAAACATTAAAAATCCATACTGCAGATGCTGGAATGAAATTCGGCTTTTGTTTTATTTTCTTTTTCTTTTTTTTATCTCATCCTGACAGACGTTGCTGCAGAATGTGTCGACGTGCACAAACATAGAGTTTATTAGTATATCTAGTATAAGTAGAAGCTAAAAGAGAGAGGGGAAGGAAATAACAGCTGGGTTTCTGTCATGCAACATGGCATTCAAAGTGTAGGCAAACCAGTTTGTAAAAAAAAAAAAAAAAAAAAGGCGTGACTCGAATTGAACTTTCCTGACTTCCACTCCACCCCCCTTTCCCTAGTGCATCATCCCTGTATGTTGGCCCTTCCTCTTTTAAACACCATCCAACGCTCTGAATGGCCACCAACCCACTGTCCTCTATCTCTGTCTTTCCACCACACCCCTTTGGGAAAAAAGAAGAAATGATATTCCTCCCCCCCATCGCCCACTCTGAGATGGTATCACCCACAGCTAACCTCAGTGACCCTGGCTAGCGCTTGATTTGTGGCCAGATCCATCATGGACCAGAACAGCCTCCACTGTCCAAATCTCTTTGTAAGCTGAGAGAACGGGACAGAATGAGGATGGAGGGTGGCAATTCACCCCACCCATCCCTCTCACACTTGATGATCTTCATCACTCTCACATCCCTCTACCATCCTTTCTCATTCTTTTTCCTATTTTCACTGTATCTCACTCGACAGCTTCCTCATTCCTTCACCTCCTTTTACCCCCTTGCTCCCTCATCTCTAACTTATTGTGTTTACATTTTTACCCTTATACCTCTTGATCTCTCTCTCTCTCTCTCTATCTCTCTCTCTCTCCATCTTGCTCTCACGCTCCGTTTCTGACCTTGATCTCATATGTTGCTGCAGGCTGTTTTTGACAGGTTCACTGGCAACTGTTGACACACACCCGAATCCAAGCTTCAGTCGTCCTATCCAATCCAAAATGTATGCCAAAAAATGTATACAGTGAGAGACAGAGAAAGAAAAGTTTGTTCAGTCAGGTAGAGGTTCAGTTGTCCATTAGATAAAGCCTGTATAAATCCATTCCATTAGCACGGTAAGAATAGTCATGGACTTTTTCAAAGTGTACTTCGAAGGTTAAACATTTTATCTGCTTTTATACCACAGTGCAGTTCTGATTGGTCAAAAGGTCAGAAATCACAGGTTTATTCAGTCCCTCCAAAAATAAATACAAAATCAAGCAAACCCTGCAATATTCAGGAGCTTGCAATTTTTCAAAATTACCACAGATTTTCCTGTAGATCTAGTACAAGACGCATCATGCCACTAAAAGGTCTCATTGACCAACAAACCTCACTGCAAAAGACCGTGCAGAAGAATTTTGTGCAATTGCACTGTCACCAATTCAAGTAGTTTTCTGCCAAAAAAAGCACATTTTGGGAAGAGCAGCAGCAAAATCAAGCATTTTTGGCCCCAACAATCACAAAAAAAAACCTCCTGCACGAACTATTTATATTACCGTGGTCTAACACGTGATCGTTTCTATAGTAACGACTTTCACAAGGACTTGTGTGGTATTATAAAGCACCATATAAACTTCTATAAATCTAATATTAAACAGATTCCTTGTTATCTAACAAAGAAAACCATCTAAACATTGAAGCTTTCTCTAAAGACGTTTCTAGTAACAGTCAGTAAAGTCTTTCTAGGACAAAGCGGTTTGAAATTTCTTGGAAACATGACTTAATTCAATTCAGTTTTATTTATATAGCGCTTTTAACAATGGACATTGTCTCAAAGCAGCTTTACAGAAACATGTAAACACAGGATACAGATTTTAAATGTGCGAATTTATCCCAATTGAGCAAGCCGGTGGCGAGGAAAAACTCCATAAGATGTTAAGAGGAAGAAACCTTGAGAGGAACCAGACTCAAAAGGGAACCCGTCCTCACCCTCAAGCTGTGGGAAAGGCTGTTTATAACTGCTACAACATAAGTCATCATAGGAACTTGTTTCGTGAAAGTCCCATAACATGACTACTATAAATGGACAAAAATATGATCTGTTGATCTTTAATAAATGGGGGGGGGTGGGTAGCGTAGTATACGAGGAATAAAAATGTTTTGGGACGTGCTGTTACTGGAAAATAATCCATTTCGCGGCATAACACCAGCCCATCGTCCTGAATGTTTTATTCCTTACTCTTATTCATTGTTTCTACTTGGATAGTCGCTGGCTGGAAGTGACTTTGATTTGAATGGTATTTAGTGAGGCAGAATTAAATGAATATTAAATCTCAGCATTTTGCTCCTGTACCCCCTCCGTCACCCCTGGGTGTACGCGTACCCCAGTTTGGGTACCACTGCTCTACTCTACAGGCCAACATGGATCCTGAGGGCAGAGCTTTGTGAACATGGGTGGGAATGGGAGGGGTCAAGGAGTAAAAACAAAAAATCATTCAAAGACACAAGCTATGTCCCAAATTACATAATACTCACTGTGCACTTACACTATGCACCATGTACTCTACCGTCTAGTGTATGAAATTTAGAAGGGTAGTATCATCTCAAATGGAACACTAACAGCTTTTTACTAACCAGAAGTTTAAGCCGTTTCCAAGTCGATGAAAAATGATGTCAAACACACGTAATTTTTTTTGTTGTTGTGCTAGTGTCAGCGCCTAGTAGCTCCGCCCCTCTTCCGCTACTTAAGTAAAGCTGCGATTGTATAAGTGCATCATCCGGGTACTTGAAGTGCACTTCTTCTTGTTGGAATTTTCAGTGTGAATACACTACTCACACTATTTATACTAAAAAATGGCATAGAATAGTGCATAAGTATGCATTTTGGGACACACCTCAAATCTCACTTACCGCACCTTTAATAGGCTACTAATCTAGTAGATGTAGATAATCAGTACATAGAACATTAAACACAAACACGGTTTTAAACACAAACCGTTTTTGTACGTAATTCACATTACGTTAAATCGTATTGAAAAATAGCGTAACGTCCTATAAGTATGTAATTGGAAGCATGTTCACATTCACGTTGGTATTGTGACATGTGTGGTGCAGCCATTTAACATACACATACAGTATTCTTAGCTCAAATGCAGTTCCTGAGTTGGATTGGGATGGAAACGGTTAAGCTCTCTGCCCCGCTCGCTCTCTGTGTAATGATGCCCCTCAGCACTTTGATTTCAGCTGAACTGCAGTGACCCCAGCATGTCTGAAACACTCTCTGCACGCCTGGTTGCCTCTCTCACTCTGTCTCTCGCTCATGTTTGATGTCGGCGCAGAGAGGCTGTGCAAGAAATGGGAGAAAAAACTAAATGGAAAAACAAGGCAGAGAGAGAGAGATACAGAGGAAGAGGGAGACAGGGAGAGGAGGGGTGCTGTGAAAGATTGCCCAGCAAGCTAGAGGTTCATTGACCTCTAATACATTGCTGGCTGAGCAGGGTGTCCGGGATGAAAAGGGAAAGCTATTTGTGTGTCTGTGTCTATGCATGTGCGAGACAGCAATGCATGATGGCCCTAGTTTTCTCTGGGCTCTACTTTCAAATGAATGGGAGGCAAAGCCCCAGGCAACCTCCGACCCCAGAGTTCAGAAGGGGCCTGTAGGCAGCGTTCCAGCTGCGCTGTGTGGGACAGCAGCACTAAATCATTACACACACACACACACACACATACCCACACACACACACACACTGGGCCTACCAGCACACTCTCACACTACTGCCCTCATGGCCCTAAAATCTCTGAAGGAAGAATGGGTACAGTTTTGGTTGGAGCTCACCAGCCTGTAATGTGCTCGTGTGTGTGTGTGTGTGTGTGTGTGTGTGTAGGTTTTCATGCTCTTACAAGGATCTGTTATGACACAGCTTGTATTAATACATTATAAAAGTACGTTGTATTAGTCTGTGGAAGGCACTAGCCTCGGCTAATAAATAATTTGTGCCACATTTGGCAAAAATAACTGCAACCAAACAAAGCAGAATTCACGTTTCCCTCAATTACTACAAGTTGTCCAGGTTCTGAAGCAGCAAAGCATCCCCACACCATCACACTACCACCACCATCCTTGACTGTAGGTATGATGTTCTTTTTGTGGAATTCTCTGTTTGATTTATGTCAGATGTAACGGGACATCTGTCTTCCAAACAGTTCCACTTTCAACTCATAGATTTGGGGAATAGGTAACTAAGGGGGCAAATACATTTTTACACAGGCACAGTTGGTATAACATTTTTGCCTCAGTAAATAACATTATCATTTAAAAACTGCATTTAGTGTTTACTCAGGTTGACTTTGTTTTATCTTAGATTTTGTTTTAATTTCAGAAACAATTTGGTGTGAGATATACACAAAAACAGAACTGTACTTGCTAATTAACTAATTTCTAGAACACTGTTGGTAAATTAGTTAACTTAACTAGTCCATCTAGTGAGTTAATGATCTAATTTCCAGAACACTCTTACTGACTTAACTAGGCAGCTAACCTATCTACCGAGCTAATTATGCCCTTTCTAGAACACTCCGACAGTAACCTAGCTATGTAGATAACCTATCTATCTAGTTAAACAATGATCTACTTTCTAGAATTCTGTGGTGAAAACTTAGTAAGCTAACTAACTTATCTAGCTAGCTAATTAACTCATTTCTAGAACACCATGTTAGTAACTTAGCTAGCTAATCTATCTAGTTAGATAGATCTCATTTCTAGAAAGCTATGTTGGTATTTTGCTAACTGTCTAATTTCTACAACACTACAAATTTAAATTAGCAACCTAGGTTCACTAGCTAGCTAAGTTACCAACATAAACATGGGGCAGTGGCGGCAGTGGTGGCTTAGCGTTTAAGGCTCTGGGTTATTGATCATGGGTTCAAGCCCCAGCACTGCCAAGCTGACACTGTTGGGCCCTTGAGCAAGGCCCTTAACCCTCTCTGCTCCAGGGGCGCCATATCATGGCTGACACTGTGCTCTGACCCTAGCTTCCTAACAGGCTGGGGTATGTGAAGAAAACAATTTCACTGTGCTCTACTGTATATGTGACCAATAAATACTCATTATCATTATAATCTATATTAACTATGCCAAATGGAGACAAACCATCAAAGAAGATTGAGTTTGAGGTTAGGAGTTTTTGAATGACTCTTTTGTGAACATAAAATATTAAATCATGTGTAATGGGTGTAAAAGTACTTTGGGAAAGAAAGTAATGGGTTTTTTTGTGCCTGGATCCTGCTCACCCACAAATGTGGTTATAATTAGGCACTGAATGGTAACTGTGTTAATTTAACAGCTGCCTTGGTGGATAACGTTACAGTGCTGCTCATAAAAAGAAGTCTGTATTTTATGTAGTCCCTGTGTGTATCGCATAAAGAGCGTCACCTGGATCATGCATATTTTCTTTACATGGACTACTCTCCATGCGGTTTATTTCTATCACTATGTTTATGTTTATCGCTAGTCTTGTAACATTTTTTTAGACTGTTTTTCTATTCACAGCTTGCAAAAGCTTAGTTGCAATACATATAAAATGTTGCAACATACAGCAGGTTGTGCAACAGAAAAGCGTTCACCTGACCATCGTGAGTTCAATTCCTGATGATGTCACAGCCATCCGTGGCCAAGAGTCCAGAGAGCAAAATCTCTGGGTGGGACGGATGCTATACTCTCCAGTCCCTCCACAAGAGTTTGAGATCGAAGAAATTATCTGCAAGCAAGCAAACTCGGCGGAGCTTGCGATTTTTTTAAAAATTACCACAGATTTACCGTAGATTTGGGCCAAGACTTGTCATGTGACATCATCACAACAAGCCCTTTCGATTCACGTGCGTCGAAGATGAGTACGGCTAAAGGCTCTCGTTTACCAACACACATCACTGCGAAAGACTGCAAAACAATTTCGTGCAATTGCAATGTTGCCAATTCGAGTAGTTTTCTGCAAAAAAGCACAAACAACTCCAAGTTTCATCGCAAATTTTGAAAAAGGCAACAGTGAAATCCAGCATTTTTGGTTGGAACAATCATAAAAACACTCCTGTACGTTCTGACTCTCTCTCCTCTGTCAGTCAGAGTGACACTAGCCAATCGTGGGCACCTGTGGGCTCATGTATTCAGAAGAGGGCAAATAGCGCTTTCACCTGGCTGTGTTACGCTGCCCTGTGACACGGCAAGAGCAGCAGTTCGAAAACATTGTGTTGTGTGTTAGGGGAGCGTTAACTCCCCTAGTTGAGTGGGAATTGGTAAGACGAAAAATGGGAGAAGTTTTGGCTGAGAAATTTAGGAAATTTGGAAGTCACTAGTCAGAGTAGCCAGTAAGTAATAAAGTTGCACATCTACTCACGTCTTAAGTAATTATTATTGGTGTCAGTGTGTTATATAGTGCCTTTTCTTTTCTCTCTTCCCTTTCTACAGAGAGTTGCAGGATGACCCAAAGACTGAGTGGAGCATTGCGCTGACCGCATCACTGATCCTTAAACACATCACAGCTTATTCCATTAACCTGGTGAGAACTTTACTTTCGGACCTATACACTGCAAGCATTAACTAGCTAATGACTTCGACGAAAAATTAGCTTTTCCACAGGCCGTGTAATAAAACTGTGACGATGGAAATGCTACTAAATTGTCAACATTTTCCTCAGATAATCTTGGTAAATTACCTAATCAAGCAATGGAAAAATTCACACTGAGTAAGGAATAAAACCCAACAGGTTTGCTGTAATAGGATAATAATGAACGACCGGGTGGCGTGATGTTGCCTGACGGGAAGCTCGCTGATTTATTATTACCACCCCAAAGTTAATTCTTTTCCTATAAGAGCATGCCTTGAAGTTTTCTTATACCACAGTATTTTGCCAATACTAACCATTTTTAATTATTAAAGAACAACATGACGACACACCTTGTTTATAGATAATGTTTTGGAAACAAGTTGGCTCCTGGTATTACTTATGTTATAGAAGTTATTCTTAAATAATGCATCACTAAATCAACCATTATATGTTTTGTTCTTTGTTACATAATCAGTAGTGTGTATTGATTTGTAGGGAACAACGGAAACCAAATCATGTCACCAAAATGGTCTCCATAGCATGAGTCACTGTTTTTCCTTTTATCACCCGTCTGTATCTGAGAAACCAATTGCCTTGCACATCTGGCCCATTTTTTGTATCCATATTTTTTAGGATTTACATTTGAAAAGGTCTTCACCCAACTTTCAACTCCACAGCTTTTACTGCTTCATGGATGGCTGTGTTTTGTGCAGGAAGATGGGGTGCTTTAATTTAACAACCAGTCCATTTAATCCATAGAGTCTACCATGGCTTCCGCCATCTGCATTTATCCTTAATTACACACACTAATATCCCACAAAGCTCCTGGCCTCTCCTGGGCCACTAGCAAGCTAACCCAGAGATTTTTATCAGGCCTGCCTAAGCGTTCCGGGAAATTTCCCAACTGGGATTTCAAATCAACATCTGAACAAAGGTTTTTATTTTATTTTTTTTACCCCATACAACTCCTTTCTTTCTTCTTCTCTCTCTCTCTCTCTCTCTCTCTCTCTCTCTCTCCCCCTCTATCCCTCTCTTCTTGGCAGGCCATTAAGGCTCTGATTAAAAGCCCAAGCACGAAAGACTCGCATAAACAAACAATAGCAAACAAATGAGCTGAAAGAGCGAGTGCTGTTACGAAACAACTCCGGTTTGATATTTCCCTGAGCATGTGTAAACACGCGAACTCACCAGCACCAAACCAGCGTCCCTCCCATCCTGCCGGGCCCAGTCACACTCCAAACAACCTTTTTCTGATTTTTATTTAAAACATAATCATAATGAAAATCCTCAATTGGACCAAAGCCATTATTTTTGTCTTGATTTCACCAGTGGAATGAAGTTTAGTGTCAAAAGGCTGTTATTATAGCACAACATTTATGGTCATTGCAAAAATGTAGCATCTGGCCGTTTATTGTCTGTGTTTCAGTATTTATGATTCAAGACGAACTTTACACAATGGAACAATTAAAGGACAATAGGATCAATAAACTGACCGCCGCATGTTTACTTTTAGACAGAGGTGATGACCACTTCAGATACCTACCACATACAAATGTTCTGCTCTGCTCCCCTTTATGCAACGTGTGGATTTCTGTCATATAATCTCCCACCTCGTGTCTGCAGAAGCCGCTTCCCTCGGCCTGTTTGCTTTGGCAACTTTCTACATTTCCACCAAATTTTCTTATTATGTCCGTCTCCATCCCTGTCTAAAAAAATCATCCTGCACCCAAACCCCAGCAGAAAGGCCCAACTCGAGCCTGCTGTATAAAGAACAGATGGGATTTCCCAACTTTTTGGTGTGAAAAAACACATGCCGTGCATTTCTGCCTCCCTGCCAAACCAACATCTGGCAAAAATGCTGCATCTTCACAGGATTATCTCAGATTTTTCTCATATTTGTTTTTAGCCCCACCAACCCACAATGGAATAGCGCAAATAGGAAAAGCACTTAAATGTCAGTTCTTGCCACTTGTATGCCAAGTGTCATGTTCATATTGCAATTAATTTTACATACAATATTTACATCTAGCTTTGGGTATTCAACTTCACCTGGAGCATGTCTGAATTTCATTTATAATTCATACGCTCTGGGGAAAGCAAAGAAGTGTATGAAATGTAGCATGTTTTGTTTTGCAATGAATAAAAAAGTTAACAAGTAACCCGTAAACAAGTAAACCGTGAAGCAACATGGAACCCAACTTAACAGGAATTATAGCGCAATGCTGTTGTTTATATCAATGCACTCAATTCTAATTGTTTTGTTTGTTTTGTTTTTTTTATAACGGCACGTCTAATAGTAATAATAGTAATAGTTAATAGTAGTTCCAGCTACAAAGTTCGTATTAACGCACTTATTCTAATATGTTATTGTTTCTATAGTAACAGCTAAAAAAAGAGGCGGTTGAAAGAACAGCTGCTTATAGCTATTGTAATGTAAGTGATAACAGGAACGTGAATGTTCCAGAACATTAAACATAACTATAACGGACAAAAAAATATAACGTGTCTTTCTTTAATTCATAAGAAAAATTGTAAATGTTGGCAAATTGCTGTGGTACAAGAGGAATGGAACCCTTCGGGAACACGTCCTTGCGTAGCTTTACTTTTTCCCCTCTCAAATAAGGAAGTCTTTTTGTTCTATTCAGTTTTAATGGCTAGTTCAGATGGTAGACAGGCTGTTATGAAGCTTTGATGGGTGGTATGAAGTGGGTCCTAAATTTGAAAAGTTTGTAATACTTTTGTGGCAAAAAAGAACCTTGGCCCATTTTCTTACACGGTTCTTACACAAAGCATACATAAGCTAATCCTACAGTGCATCCACATATTCGTGTCATGTGTCAGTGATTGCCGAACATGTTTTACCTGTCCACATTTTTCAGATCTAATATTAAGACTCTTTACAGGTGCTGACATTTGATAAGGGAGGAGTGAGCGGGCACGCCAATCACATCTCCATCTACAAAGCATTCAGGTAGTTTTATTTTCAGTTTTCAGCTCGTTTGTGTTTTGGGAGAAAATCTGCTTCAACCCAAATAATGAAATCTCATTTATTTCAACTTGATTCGTTTGTGACATGAATCTTTACGTGGAGAATCTAATAAATGATGACATTAGCAGGAAGCTAATAACAGTGGTGATGGAATTCAGATAAAAGACACCGCACCATCAACATCAATTCTATAAGATAAAGACAGCTGTGTTGTTATTGAAGCAACTCCAACAATTCATCACGAATAAGCTAAGTTTTTAAAGTGAGCAGCCTTTAATCATTGTTCACTGCATACACATAGAGTCTGTCTGATAAACTTGCCATATCTTCACACCCAATCACGCCCTCTGTACAAGGTTACCGAAGTTCAAATCCCCAGTGAAGTCTATTAAGATAAGGCAGTGGTGAACCAAAGCACAGGTCACTTCTCCGGAATCACAAACAGAGATAAAAACCCGACCAGGGTTCCTGCGATATCCCCTGAAGGAATTGCGCACTAAAGAAATCCGTGTTTGGTTATTGAGCAATGGTCGGTCGGAAGGCGAGCAAGCCAATGGTTTTTGTCTCGTCCAAATCCTGTCCTCATTACAGCGGCATGGAGAAGTGATAATACACAGACGTCTGTGTGTTCTCTAGTTCATTACGCACTTCATTTCTTTCTTCCATTTGGATACAGTATACTTCGTACTGTTCTTTGAAAATAGTATGTGAGAATTAACTTTTGTTATACTACAGGCATTTTACTTAAAATTAATTTTAGAAATTAATTTACAGTGCCTTGAATAGGTATTCATCCTTGTGACCTTTTCCACACTTTGTATTCTTACAACCTCGAAATGAAATGGACTTAATTGGGATTATATGTCATGATTCTATACAAAATTGTACATAATGTCAAAGTGAAGTGAAATCAGTATAGTTTACAAAATTAATTAAAAAAAACAAAACAAAAACTACTTAATTATTGCCTCTTATGGTGGAAATTTTCAATGCTTTTGCTATTTTCTTATAGCCACTTCCCATTTTGTGAAGCCCAACAACCTTTTTCCGCACATCACAGCTATATTCCTTGGTCTTACCCACTGTTATGACTGACTAATAGAATTTGGCCTATGTGTTACCTCATATTTATACCCCTGTGAAACAGGAAGTCATGGTTGAACAATTTCCCGTTCCTAGTTCCTACCCAGGTGTACTAACAAAAAAAAGAAAGAGTAAAATATCAATGGGAATATACTTCAAATATATTTTTCTCATATTAATTCATAGGGGTGCCAATAATTGTTGCACACCTATATTTAACAAAGTTTTTTTTATATAAACTTGTGTTGTGTTTGCAATTCTTTGATATCCATGAAAGCAGAGAATTTTTTTTGAATTTTTGTGAACAAAAGATCAAAAAGGTTAGACCATTTTTTCACAGCCTTCTTTGCTCATATATAACATCTCGGAATTACCTCAGATCACAGTTTTTGTAAAGAGTATTTTCACAGTTATTGTATTTTAGCCTTAATTTTTGGAACAGAGGTACAGCTAGCATAACTGGCTAAGTGTCTGTACTGTGGAAAGAGCTTTTAAGGAAAATCTTTTGATGAGTAAATGTATAAATATAGCAATAACTCTCAGACTCAAGCAAACAAGCTGTTTAGCCATTGCTAATTAATGCTCTGTTAGCATTAGCTTGTTCACACTGGCATTAAATTAGCTAAGGGACATTTGTCCAGCTTTCATTTCACTACAACATGAAGTAGATGAAGAGACAGCAGAGTATAAATGTGGTTTTTACATGTCTAGGTGTTGTCACTGTTAGCTTTTTCATCACAGCTTTCGTTCTGAAAACGACATTTTCAGCTGTTGATTCAGCTCTGGTTGTTTACTTGGGAATTTGGCTTGTGTACTCAGCTGTTTTTGGTCCACTGAAAATATTCATACAAAGTGTTGCGTACTTCGTACTGCTTTTAGGCAGGGATTTAGTATGAGTAATGATCATAGTGTGCCTTTTTGACAGGGCCAGAGATGTATATTTCTTTATTCTAACACACGAAATGTAAACAGTGAAGGCACTGGTAGTTGAATCTGGTGTAATAAATACGGTAAAATGAGAAACTCTGCAGTCTGTAGTCCTCGAGTTGAACATGTGTTGCAGCGCCCAGTGTGCTCCCACTGTTCTGACCTCTCTCCCAGTTGGACCCTTGCCAGGATTAGTGTTTTTCTTGAATGAGCTCAGAGAGTCAGATGAAAGTGTTTTTACTGTGGCGAGCTGTTTTTCTTTGCCTGAGCACTGCCATGTCTGTAGCAGTTATGAAGTGTGTTTGGAGTTATTATTTATTTAGTTGTTGAGCTATTTTTATTTATTAATTATTTTTTTTAAAAATAAGTCAATCCAAAAGTACATAAAATACAATGCGAGTTCTGTAGACGTCATCTGATGGATCAGATTTGAGCTGGGATTTGGTTAGCTGGGTGAAAGAGACGGACAGGGAGGTGGCACTGTGGTGGGCCAAACCAGGACACCATGGAGATTTCCAGGAACTTGGTTATGGATTTAGAGCTCTCTCTAATCACACGTACGTATGTGTGTGCGTATGCGAGCCTGCTCGTCACAAAGCGAGGAAAAAAAAGGGTTCATGAGGGTTCGAAAAAGGTGTCTGTTCACTTAATATGCATTTAAACAAACCCCTATTTGCCTTCATTTTACCTCCAATGGTTTTCACAGTATTAACATTCAACTTTTTAGTATTAGTTTAGTATTTCTTACTTTTATCTTCATCATTGTAGTTTGAATTTTTCTACTCATCTAACACTAGCTTCTTTTTTCTTCATCTTCTTTTTCTCTTCAGTCATCTAGCATTTGTTGGGAGAATACCTGAAGGTAAGTCGTATGTTTGAGTTTGTCTTACGTATTTCTGTTGAAGTTTGTTTCAGCTGGGAATAAAAGTGCAAAGAGCCACCCTGGGTTGAGATTTCTAGTTGAATTGCGCCACCTGCTGTTTGCTGTTATTCAGTGCATTTATGCTGCCTTCATGTGCTATGGGAATTATGGTCCATTTGATTTGCTGACATAAAAGTTGAGCATAATTTCGAGTTATAAGTAGTAACAAGTGGGAACTTCAGAACCTACTTTAATACCCAGGTTTCCAACTTGACACTGAACTTTACCCTTTTCCCATGATGCAGGAGAGGATGGTTTCAGTGATTGTAGGTGATCATTTATTTTTATAAACAGGGTGTCCCAAAAGTCTCCCTACATAACACTTAAAACTCTCCACAGATTATCACTTTTTTTAGCAAAAGGTCTTCTGAAATTTTTCATACTTAGTTTATATTATATATTTTCATAATATATAAAGTTTAGATAGACTTTAAGAATGCCTTTGACAAAAGAAGAACATATTGAAATTATTCTCATGGCTGGATCGGGAAACTGTAGCAAGGTTGTGTTGGACTTTAACAGGAAACATGGGAAGTGCACATCTCACACACATCACTGTGGCCAAATTTGTCCACGAACATCCACTGACAACCGAAGTGGTGCTGGAATATGTAGCCTCCTACGTATGGAGACTTTTGGGACACCCTGTAGAACTTCCTACATTGATCATCTGAGTAGACATTGATCATCTGTATCTTTTCATTTTGTGCATTTTTACATAAGCTGGGAAGATACAGGTTAGTGTTAGACAATCTTTCATGATTATAACTTCTCAAGCTGTAAATAGCTTGAAAAAAGGCACATGAAGGTAGCATTAGTGGAAAAGTGCCACCAGGGGACAGTGTTGAACCACGCCACTTGGGCCTGATCAATCCTTTTCTCAAAATCTAATACGCATTGTTTTTCCCCCTCACAGATTGCCAGGTCCTCTCCCTACAGACCATTAGCATCCTCAGGAAGTATCTGTCTATCTTTGAGCTGCCAATCAGCTGGCTCTTACCCTCGGCCTTCTGCTGCATCATAGGACCAAACGAATACAAAAAAGCTAAGGTGAGGAAACAAAGTAAGCTTTTAATCAGGCTCACATGACCCCTTAATAAACAACATAGAACTATTTCTGATTTCTCTATTATGATATTCCCTGTAACTGTATGCTGTGTACGATTAAAACACAATAGGTCGTGTTGTTATAGGAAAATAATCAATGAGGGAGGGTCATGGTGACAGGCTGTACTTCTTATCCATTTTTAGCTAAGTTTAATGTTTTGAAATGCCAACAAAAAAAGTTTCATTTACATTACAGCAACAATAAACAGTCATTCAATCACCAGCCTCTCTTTTCTTCTGTCCTAGAAAGTAAAAAGACAAAAAAAGCATTTTGTCATGTTAAAGAGAAACCGTAAAGTCTGAAAAACCTGAAGATTTTACAAAGCACTCCCACTGTTGACTCCTTCTATAAATGTTAAATACAAAAATCTTTACCATATCAACGATTATACTTTTTTTCTTAGTTAAATAGCAATATGTTTGGAAATTTGTTTATTATTGCACTTAGATTATGGATTATGTACCATAAACAATGATATAGGGTTACAGGTGACTCAGATATGAATGAGTTTATGTACATAGAGTTGAAAAAAGCTTTGAATCCACCACGGTTCCTTGGCGCATATTAGAAAATCCAGGAAGAAATGCACAGAAAGAGAAAGTAACCGAAAAAAAAATCATTTGAAAAGAACCAGAGGAAACAAATCAAAGGTTTGCGGGGCCGCTCAGGTCTCCTGACCTGATGTAAAGAAGGTAGTGTGTGACATCTGGAAAGTTTAAACGTATACACGACCAGTGAAAAGTGCAGACACGTCATCATAGAAGGGTTTTCGTCAGTTTGACTGTTGAAAAAATTTTTTCAGATGAATAATACTTAAGACATTAAACACATATGGAATTATGCAGTGACTAAAAAAATATTAGACAAATGAAAACTATTTTTGTCAGGATTTTGGACTTGCTATTTTGTCTTTGGACACCAGAGGTCCCCATTGTTCCCCCATGTTGAATTCCCTGATGTCTGTGATTAATATTATTAATGTCACATGTGTCTCATTCCCTTGTATCTATCCAAGTTGTCTTGTTCTTTAGTTTCCTCATTTTATGTTTAGTATTGTCAGGCGAACCCTTTGTGTCTCATCTACGGTTCTCTGGTTTTCCTGTCTGTTGAATTACTGAAACCTTTTTGTGATTTTACCTTTTTCTTCACCTTTATGTTGGATCACTTCTTTGAGGGGATTTTTGCACTGTGAATTTTACATTGGGTTGTTTCCTGCGTTTTACCCACTGAACTTTGTGGATAACCTCACAGAGTTTCTTGCTTTGCCTTTTTCTATGTTTGCATCTTTTTGGATTTTGAACTTTATGAATCACTTTGGAACTTTTACCCCATTTTGAGTTCATCTCTGTATTTGGGTTCATCCCATCTCCTGTTCCTCACTGTTAGAGCATCTGACCTCTCGGCCCTGACGATTTTAACAGGATTCCTGATTAAGCTTTGCACACATTGGTCATTTTCTTAACCGGCTTCGGGAAGGAGCTTCACCCAGGAAGCTTTTTATTAAAGTTCCCAAATAAGCTATGCCTCTCACTGCTTGTCTTAAGTTAGAGATCAAAACCTAAGTCTGAAATGAATGCAAAAGCTGTTTGGATGAAATAGGATCCGGTACACTGTAAGTGGCCTAGAAGCCATCATCAGGGTTCTGTACAAGATGTTGGAAAGTGAATTACGGGGAACTTACTGGACTTCTAAACCCTTACAGTCATAAGGTGTGTAATTATTAACCAGTCCTTAACAGCCATCTGGGAATGTCATATTTACCCTACTGAAGTCTAATCAGGCTGTGCTAAAGGAAATTTATCAGATGCCCAGTATTATAACCATCTACATATGTTTAGTCCTGGTGTGTGTGTGTGTGTGTGTGTGTGTGGAGACTGCCAGTATTCTCAACACAATTTGATTATATTTTACAACACATCTGGTTTTATGCTAACATGTGTGTTTATTCTTTATTAATTGCCATCTCTCTTTCTTAATCAGGAGGCCATGTTTCATCACAGCTCACAGCTCCTCTGGTTCAGACACCTCTACATATTGTTCTCACGCTACATGTTTGTGAACACCTTTCGAGTCGTGCCCGTAGAGAAAAATGATGTGAAGTTCTACTAGAAGGAATGCTCTCCGACTCTGAAGAGTACTGTGACTGTCCAAAATAAAGCACTGATTTTTTTTTTTTCCTTTTCAATTTAATGATTATAAGAAATGCCCTGCACACACGCACACAGCTCAATTTACTGGAATATAGCTTTATTTATTTTTTTTTAAATTGTAAAAAAAAAAAAAAAAAAATTTTAGTTGTTACATGTTCTGTGTTTTGTTATACTACTACTTTAATGCCACTTTCACAGTTTACTTATTCTTGGACTTTAAATACTTTCAACACTACATAACCTGTTAAAGTGGAAAATAGCCAAAGGCTGTGACATTATTTAAACATTTCATTCCATCTTGTATGCGTGGAGTGTTTTGTTAAAACCATATATATATATATATATAACCAAACGTATAGTGTGAAAGCTGCTTGTGTTCTGTTGTGGACAAGAGTAAGACTTGTCTACTGTACCAATTAACTTTGAATACCTGAATACGCTTTGTAAATAGTTTGTATCAGTGTTATTATCGATGTTATTTCATTAAACTCCTAAGATTTAAGAATAAATAATTCCAGATGAACATGGGACTCTGATGCCAAGTGATGTTTAGTCAAATATTTTATTTCACATGGAAGTCATGATGATTATTTCTCTGGAAATACGTGTTAGTTTCAAAGTGTGTTTGCATGCAGACCATCTCAGTGCCATGCTACACAGTGTGAATCACTACTGAATGAGTAATACCACAATAACAGGTGACTTAAAACATGGCCTCTGTATTCCTGCTGTGCCTTATACACGTGTATTAACTCCAAGAAGACCTTGTACTGTAATTATCCCACGTGGCACCTCTGCTTTCAGAATAATAGCTTTAGAAGTAGCTAGTGTAGCCTATCCTTTATAATTTGACCCAAACAAAATGAATGCTTCATTCATTTTGAATGAAAGGTCACATGTGTATTAATAGATTACTTGGCTTCTTCTGTAGGCTTGGACATACTCCTTATAGTGTTGTGTTTCTGCATGCTCTCCTCCCAGTTCTCACCACAGAACTGTTCAACTGTCGCACTCTTTACAGTTCCAGGGTCCAGGCAATGTGGAGCCACACCTAGAATTCTCACACGACACATAATACGTATACACAAGTCATAAACATGGTGTTGCCACATAAAAACCTTATGGCCGTCACATATAATCTCACTAACACCTGTTGATTGACCATAAGCAAATTTGTTGACAACCAAGAATATGTTGGTGGTACAGTCGTATCTCAATAACTGCAGTGAGAAAAGATCTCTCATCTTTTATCACTGCTTACAATATTACAATGTACTGTATACCACAGCAGGCACACTATAGAATCTTAGAATAACAATAATTGGATTAAAACTATATTGTTATTTAACAATTTATTTAGCATTTCCGGAAGCTGTCTCCAGTGTCAGCACTTTCTAAAAGTCAGTATGTTTTCCACAGAGGAACATCTTCAGGACAGAGGAGTTTGTGCTTTTTCTGATTTCTCTAATAAGTTCTGTTCTTTTTAACAGAATAACTGGAATGAACTTTGTTTGTTTGTTTGTTGACTTTCCACAACATTAACATAACTATAAACTGATTAAATGTACAACGTGCCTTCTGTAATGATAATCATTGTCAAGTGCTGTGGTATAAAAGGAATAAAACACTTTGGGACATGCTGTTACTGGAAACCAATAATTGAATATTTTCCTGTAACTACATGCCCAATGTGTTTTATTCCTTACATAATGTTGCTTTTAGAGCAACTATGTTTCATGGCACTCAAAATAAATATGACATTTGATCTGTTGATTTAAAATCATGAATTTTGATGAGTTTATTTAAATCATGAATTTTGATCTGTTGTTCTGAATATGATACTTTGGTATATGCCTGATTATTGGTCCATCTCTACTGACAGCCATATTATTTTCCTATTTCGAACCTAAGTGCATGTCTGCGTGTGTGTTGTGTTGTGTGACCTACCAAAGCCATCAGGATTCGATCGGGGTGTGTAGAAACTTTGCACACCGCATATCTTGCAAAATGTGTGCTTGGCTGTGTGTGTATTGAATGTGTATGTGGTTATGTTCTCTGAGCCCTGAAACACATGAGTCAACCAGTCAAAGTTACGCATTAATGAATGAAAAATACCTGTTAAGCAATCCTTTGGTGACGCAAGTGAACTCTCAAACATTACAAATAATGAACAGTTCTAGTATGTTCTACAAACCTCCAGCTACTCTTGACTGTTTATGGACCTTAAACATTCTTGATCTCTTTTGTATGAATGTATATTTTGTGGATCAGTATAAATTCAATCAATGCTGTAAAATTTATATAAAATACACCCAGTTAGAAAAGTTTTACATGAAGATTTTTTTTTTTAATCAAAAGCCATTACATAATTTTTCTGTTACACAGTATATCCATCATGCATTAAATGCTGCAATGGCAGATTGATTTGTAGATTAGTAAATCAATCATTTGCCAAGGACTTTTCAAGGAGAGAGTTTCCTTTATTTTGTCAGTTCACAGGGCAATAATCTTTTACACAAGATTATTTTCTTATTTTGACTAGTATGATGGAGTTTGGCACCCTGTCTACTTATTTAGACTCTGAATAGCGAATAGGGAATGTAACCCCATTTCAGAAGCATTTTGGTTCATTCCATGCCATTTGCAGAAGCAGCTAAATATGAAAGAGCCTAAAAAAGAAAACTATATCTGCTCATGGCTCGCCTGTGCAAAAAATAAATGCCCCTATTTAGCAGGCGAGTGAGGGCTGTCTCTTTTCCTTGGAAGCAAACAACACAGTATGAACCCCATTACACACACAGAAAGAGAGGCGCTCTTCCAACCACAGCTGACTAATGGTTACAAAACAACAGAATCCAATCCAATTTATTATTCTTCATGCTTTCCCACTGCTTCCCTTGGATAGTGCTATGGCTCTGCCCCCAACACTTTCTTGAAATTACTAGAAATGTTACAATCATTTGCACTAGTCTGAAACTTTTTCTTGAAGTTACTTGAAATGATTACGCAACATTTCTAGCAACTTCAAAAAAAGTATCGGACTAGAGCAAATGATTACGCAACATTTCTAGTAACTTCAGGAAAAAGTATCGGACTAGAGCAAATGATTACGCAACATTTCTAGTAACTTCAAGAAAAAGTATCAGACTAGAGCAAATGATTACGCAACATTTCTAGTAATTTCAAGAAAAAGTATCGGACTAGAGCAAATGATTACGCAACATTTATAGTAACTTCAAGAAAAAGTACTGGAATATAATTACAGGAACATTTTACTTTTAATTCTGTCGTCCGGATTGTGATTTTAAGGGATTATGGACACTTAATCACACTATCTGGGTACAGTTTTTTGGTTGTTTATATATATATATATATATATATATATATATATATATATATATATATATATATATATATATATATATATATATATATATATAAAATATTTAATACCTGCACTATTTATTTATCTACCTTTTCTTTTCAATTTCTTATTTGTTACAATGTGAGTGCCAATGTGAGTAACTGCAAACTCAAATTATTTGTAAAATGTATATTACTTGGTCAAAAACATATGATTTCCAGAATTGCACAAATATGTACATACTTGTAATGGTAATTATTTGGATAATTACTACAATTATTTTTATGGCAATTGTAAACAAGGCAATTCAGCACTATAGTTGTTTCCATGACTAATTCCTGACTTTTGCATGTCTATGAATTGAAGTGGAATTATACCTGAAGCAACGTAAAATGGGCCTTGGGAACAATAAAATGCCGGTTCTGCTTCTTGGTACAAATGCTGCAACTGAACACACAGAGGCATCATTATTCAACAGGTGTTTATCTGCAATGTACAGAGACAAAGTGATAGCATGCTTTTCACAGCTTTAGTGGGAAAGTGTGAATTGTTTGCACCTCTTGATCTTGACAAAAAACCCATACTTGCAATCAAATACGTGCAAATCCGGAGCATTCCACACTTCAAAACGTATAGCACCGCAGTGGCAGCCGCCCGTGTGCCTCACCAGACCCTCTGCTTTCCTGGGAAAGATGATTCAGAGGTCACGCTGGATGCAAGATACTCAGCTCCAGCAATGCATTGCAACACAACCATTTCAAGGTCTACATGATCCTGAATGTCCAACAGGCCCTACGTTCAGATAGATGTTTAACCAATAAAGTGCAACCGGAGAGCAAAGTTAGCTACAAATAGCCACTCAGTGTACTTATAGTCGTAGCTCTGGAATTATTAATACATGATTGATTTAATGGACAGAACACAGACACCCATGTCTACAGTACAAAGTCTATTGTACATAAGATTATTCTGTATAAACACTCTCAGAAATAAAGGTACCAAGCTGGTACCTGCTTTTTACTTAGTGTGTATTTTTTCTTTTAAAACAAAGCATTAAAGGACTTTAATATCCAATTATGAGTCATTTTTAAAAAGGTACACTGCTGTATATTGACATTTTCAAAGTAAAAGATATATTCTAAAGGTGCAAAAGCTGTAACCTAACAAAAGATAGTAACACTCCAGCGAATGTGTATATGCAGCTTGTAGATATATACTGGCATATAATCTAAAGTATACATTTTTATTATAGTCTATGCTTATTTATATTCACACACATACAATGACAAATGGAATGTAATTGCTATCCATGGCTATGTGAGAGTATGCATTTTATGGTCAAAATTATTCATGCATTATGCTTGAATTTCTCGTTTGGTGAGGACTGGAAGGTAGATGAGGTTGTTAAAGTAAGGTCTCTGTACAGCCAGGGGATTGTGCTTTTTAATTTTGTTTCTGCCATGCAAATCACAACGCACCATTATTTACGTTATTATATTTATTTTTGACAACTTATTGATTATTATTAATAAGAAATATAATATATTACGTGAATTGACTGGATTTAATCCTAACGTCATAAACAAGGAGGCGGTAAATAATATCAACTTGAACTTTGTTCTCTTAGTGTAAAGTTCATGGATGGAAAGTTCTTTGCCTTGAATAAATAGACAAAATAGTACATTTATATAATGTTCATAAAATAACTAAAAATGTACTGAGGGGTCCCTGGAATTTATTTTACATTTAAAGGGTGTCTCTGGCTGTAGACAAATGTATCACCTTACATTACAGGAAAACTTACTTTTATATCTGTGCTCTAGATTGTGATTTTAGGGATCATGGGCACTTAATTCCAGTATCTGGGCCTTTTAATAACGTTGATTTTTCAGATGCACTTTCACATTTGCACTATATATTTAATCAAGTTAATTTAAAGTGCTTTTACACTTCTCACCTTTTAAGTGGTGATTTAAAAAGTGCAAACTATCGTCTGTTCACACACCCTACCTTTTCTCCTCCATAGCCGACTTAAGTTTCTTTTGTAACGAGCGGTTGCTGGAAGGTTGAACTCAAGGCGTTAACCCAGGCCTCTGTTTCCTAACAAAAGGCTTACATGCCGTTTCAGGAGAAAATTACACAATGCTGCACAGGGTTGCCAGATTCTCTGACACCAATCCGCATCGAGGCTTAAAAGCTGCATTGTTCACCATATGTCATCATTTGACTGTTTATTTCAACTGTTAATGTTCTTATCGTGTACTTTGGTATGTTCTGGGGTTTTTTTGTATGAAATAATTGCTGTAATAAACACATTTCTGTCAGATTCTTTGGTTATGATTTGTTACATTTTCAATTTAAAAAATATATTATTTGGCGTGATTTAGGTGCTCACCATTACAGGGTTCTCACACTTACAGGGTTCCTGGTTCGATCATAAACTTGTGTGGCGTTTCACTTTGGACTTGTGCCCATGTGGTTTCCTTCCAAGTTCTCTGGTTTCCTTCCACCTCCCAAAAACATGCCAGCAGATGAACCGGCAAGTCCAAATTGCCCCTAGGTGTGAATGTGTTCGTGCCTCAGTGTTTTTGAGATGAGATAGGATAAAGTGGTTGCTAAAGATCCTGGAATTTTTCACTCATGTAACATTTTTTTTAATTGAAATTGTCATTATATACATGTTTATATTATGTATAGGACTACATACTGTAGTTATTGATGTCAAGATATTATTTAATTCACTCATGTCAAACAAGTCAAACAGCCACGTAAATCTTGCGATCTGGCAACACGAAAGAATGACGCAGGTCACGTGACCTGATCTGCTGACCAGGTATCGAATGTCACTGTAATGGCGTTGTCATAATAAATTGAACAAGTCCTTACATGTTTCATGTTCGGTGTTATATAAGATAGAAGACTATTAGAAAGAATATTCTGTTCATTATACTTTTTTAGTTCAAATGTTTTGAGTCAGGATATAATATGTAGTGGTTGGGTCATTTTATGGAAGAAAATAAATTAATACAGTTAATACCATATGAAAGTAGGTCACTGAATAGCAGCAGGGACACTGTAGTACTAGAATGACTTTGATATCTATCAGAGGTCACCCAGAAAGATCAACCAAGAAAACTCAGTTATTCATTTTAATTCATATTTTTAACTAGCCATAAGGTCTGTGTATACTGCAAATGTGACTGTCATGGAGCAAGTATTTAATTATAGAAAATGCTGATAAACAGGTTGTGAAATGGTTTCAGGAACACAAACACAGGGTAAACACCCAGTTCAAGGTACAGGATGTACAGGATATCTGACATAGTTCGGGGTAAAGTGGCAGATCTTACAGTACAAGTTACATATTAGAAGCCGTAGTGACAAAGCATAAAGCATGAAACTGAAATTGTGAAGAGCATTTTCATGTTTTGTTTCTACAACAATCATATTACATCATTTGCTTAAATAAGGTGATATCATGATACTATTTAATTTAAGCTGCTATTAGTAACAAGTATCACAATTTCCAATACCACAACAATACTAGAGCAAATAAACTATAACATTTAGTAATGTCTGATATTCATCATATCATGTTTAAATAAAATAAAATGTGAACTATAACATCAATTGTTTTAAGGAGCATATGTTTATACCTTACTGAATAAAATTGAGTATAATGAGCTAATGGCTAATAGAATTATTATTATTATTTTTTTTTTAATAAAATAAAATAAATTTGGTTACACAGCATCAGTTCAGAGCGTTAATTTGGGGTGTAACTTTGTGTTTTAACACAAAATTTCTGTTTTACACACCAATGTGTTTTATCAAAAACTACTTAAACTACATAAAAGACTAGATAACATAGACTATATAAAAGTAAGCATGCATCACTACTGACTAAGTTGCTGCAAATCTGACACTGGATTTATCAATCGTTTTTGTTTTTTCTAGAGCAGTCTAACATTTTTAGTATTATAATTATTACAGTTTTACACTTATGAGTGCTAAGTCCCCTAAGGTCATTATGAAGGGTCCAGTTCATATTCTGACCATTTCAAGCATCTTCAAAGTAGTCATTGTTTTTAGTTGTTCGTGCTGTGTGGTCTTGATCAAGGAACAAAGAAGCACTATACCGTGGATGGGGCACCAGTCTATCACATTCACACTTAGGGTTACATAAAGTAAAATTTAAAACATAAAGTAACCAACCTATTGGCATGTTTCTAGGAGGTGGGAGTGCCCTGTTAATGCAATAATTTTCTGTGTCCCATAAGTACTGTCCCATATTATATGTTCACTTAGGTTCTCCCAATGACCATTACTTGAAGGCCATTTGTCAAACCATGGTATTTATCCGGGAACTTTTTAAATGGCACACTTTCCCCACCATTTTGGTATATTCTCAGCAACAAAATGGCTGCTCAGGATCAGAACAAAATGGTGATCAGGGTAGTCTATCAGTTGTGTTTGATGTCCAAATAAATGAGTAACATCCTGACCACACAACAACTTTAATCCACTCAGTGTGAAAGCAATTTAAACAGTCATTCATGTTTGGATCATACTGTTCAGCGTTTTTCAAGACTGACTGTGCTCTAAAGAGTGATTCATCCGTAGCAACAGTGGAAAAGCACCATGAAAAATAAAGCAACTGGTTTGACTAGTATGTGTTGAATTGGTATCATGTTGGGCCTGGAGGGATGTGAATTTTTACAGTGGACACAAATAACTTTGGTTTAATAATGATCAAAACATTTAAAAAGCAAAATGATAATAAATGGTAAATAATTTGCATTTTAACCAAATGTTTAGGTGCAAACGGACAAACCTTTTTTACTGCTTTGTTTGAGCCTGGCCTATTTTGTCATAGCAAACACCAGAGCATGTTTAGAGAGGAGTGCTGACACAATTGTTTAGGCTGTTGTTGTCACACTACTATTCTGAGTGCATGGCTTTATACAACTACATAAAAAAAGTTTTAAAAGATTTTTTTTTAAAGAAAGAAATGTGTGGTATAGCCTATTTTCATTATAACACACTTCAGTTTACCAGTAAAGCTAAATGAGATACAACACACGAATAAAGAGGAATCCGGCTTTTGTCATCAGCTCATTCACCATTAAAATCTGATATATTTCTTTTACAAACGATTTCCAGACAGTTCTGGTTACAGTTTCTGCTTCGACATATTTGCCCAGCGGCATCGCCATCAAGCTGTTATCAGCTCACTGCTTCTGCCCTAGCAACAGTCCATTCATATGATTCTCCAATAACATTACAAAAAAACAACCCAACTAACCAATCATCATTCGCAATGTGTCCCGCATTGGGCGGGCCTATCGGGTGCATTCTAGACGTTTCTGTTTTCACAGCGATTGTATTAATCCGCCTTGTGAAAAGTTCGAGTTTAATAATTTGTTTTGACATATGTAAACAAAAATATTTTATATTTTATCAACAAAGAAATATATTAATTAAACATAATAAAGCGTCACTGTTTGTTTTTGCCCAAAAAACAGGGACTAGTTTCAAGTGCGGAAGTAACTATGCACACGTCACGTCGAGACACGTCACTGTTCGGAAGTTCTATATATACACAGGAGTCGTCATTCGTTGCAGCAGTTATAACTGGACGAGGAGTACAGCTTGTGGTATCTGTATATCAGGAGCAGTTTAATTAAAATTTCTGTAATAGGTAAGTTGTTTTTCTCCTGTGAAGAAATTATTTTAAAACAAAAAGTAATTAAAGCTACTGATGTTTTTTTGTGGGGTTTCATGTCGTTTTCGTATGGAATCGATGAGCTGTGACTAGGTTAAGGTTAGCCTGCTTCCTAATGTATAACTTACTTTAATCGAGCCGCGTTGTTTGAATATCATAAAATGACCTGGTGACTTGTTCTTAAATGAAGTGTTTAAATTAAGACAATTTTCTAGTGGTATTAGTAGTTAGTTTTTTTTTTCTTTTGTTCGACGCTGGGCGTTTTTGCTGAATCATTTTCAGTTCTCCAACAAAGAACCCGGATGTTCTAAAATGGCGTCAGAGAATTAAATGGTGGCCATTTTAAAGAAAAAAAAGATCTCTCTTGCCCTCCATTATTTTAAAGGTTAAACAGTTGGAATGTTTTAGTTCTTGTGATCTAAATTTCTGTCGGTTGATAATTTGAACGATCTCTCATTAAATGGTGACTTCTGAAATACATTTTCACATTTCTCAGGTATTTAAAGTCTTCCTGTTGCATTCTAGCTAAATTTTACAAATGATTGCTATCTAAATATACTTATGTAATTACCTGAAACTACACAATTGATTTATTAAAGTTATTTTTTTTTTTCATAGACTAAACAAAATGCAGATCTTTGTGAAAACCCTGACTGGCAAGACCATCACCCTTGAGGTTGAGCCCAGTGACACCATTGAGAATGTCAAGGCTAAAATCCAGGACAAAGAAGGCATTCCCCCAGACCAGCAGAGGCTGATCTTTGCCGGCAAGCAGCTGGAAGATGGCCGCACCCTGTCCGACTACAATATCCAGAAGGAGTCCACCCTCCACCTGGTGCTGCGTCTGAGGGGTGGTATGCAGATCTTTGTGAAAACCCTGACTGGCAAGACCATCACCCTTGAGGTTGAGCCCAGTGACACCATTGAGAACGTCAAGGCTAAAATCCAGGACAAAGAAGGCATTCCCCCAGACCAGCAGAGGCTGATCTTTGCCGGCAAGCAGCTGGAAGATGGCCGCACCCTGTCCGACTACAATATCCAGAAGGAGTCCACCCTCCACCTGGTGCTGCGTCTGAGGGGCGGTATGCAGATCTTTGTGAAAACCCTGACTGGCAAGACCATCACCCTTGAGGTTGAGCCCAGTGACACCATTGAGAACGTCAAGGCTAAAATCCAGGACAAAGAAGGCATTCCCCCAGACCAGCAGAGGCTGATCTTTGCCGGCAAGCAGCTGGAAGATGGCCGCACCCTGTCCGACTACAATATCCAGAAGGAGTCCACCCTCCACCTGGTGCTGCGTCTGAGGGGTGGTATGCAGATCTTTGTGAAAACCCTGACTGGCAAGACCATCACCCTTGAGGTTGAGCCCAGTGACACCATTGAGAACGTCAAGGCTAAAATCCAGGACAAAGAAGGCATTCCCCCAGACCAGCAGAGGCTGATCTTTGCCGGCAAGCAGCTAGAAGATGGCCGCACCCTGTCCGACTACAATATCCAGAAGGAGTCCACCCTCCACCTGGTGCTGCGTCTGAGGGGCGGTATGCAGATCTTTGTGAAAACCCTGACTGGCAAGACCATCACCCTTGAGGTTGAGCCCAGTGACACCATTGAGAACGTCAAGGCTAAAATCCAGGACAAAGAAGGCATTCCCCCAGACCAGCAGAGGCTGATCTTTGCTGGCAAGCAGCTGGAAGATGGCCGCACCCTGTCCGACTACAATATCCAGAAGGAGTCCACCCTCCACCTGGTGCTGCGTCTGAGGGGCGGTATGCAGATCTTTGTGAAAACCCTGACTGGCAAGACCATCACCCTTGAGGTTGAGCCCAGTGACACCATTGAGAATGTCAAGGCTAAAATCCAGGACAAAGAAGGCATTCCCCCAGACCAGCAGAGGCTGATCTTTGCCGGCAAGCAGCTGGAAGATGGCCGCACCCTGTCCGACTACAATATCCAGAAGGAGTCCACCCTCCACCTGGTGCTGCGTCTGAGGGGCGGTATGCAGATCTTTGTGAAAACCCTGACTGGCAAGACCATCACCCTTGAGGTTGAGCCCAGTGACACCATTGAGAACGTCAAGGCCAAAATCCAGGACAAAGAAGGCATTCCCCCAGACCAGCAGAGGCTGATCTTTGCCGGCAAGCAGCTGGAAGATGGCCGCACCCTGTCCGACTACAATATCCAGAAGGAGTCCACCCTCCACCTGGTGCTGCGTCTGAGGGGTGGTATGCAGATCTTTGTGAAAACCCTGACTGGCAAGACCATCACCCTTGAGGTTGAGCCCAGTGACACCATTGAGAACGTCAAGGCCAAAATCC
The DNA here is from genome assembly GCF_001660625.3 of Ictalurus punctatus. Taxonomy (NCBI): domain Eukaryota; kingdom Metazoa; phylum Chordata; class Actinopteri; order Siluriformes; family Ictaluridae; genus Ictalurus; species Ictalurus punctatus. The sequence goes on along the minus strand of NC_030443.2, from coordinate 14,018,064 downwards.
AGGACAAAGAAGGCATTCCCCCAGACCAGCAGAGGCTGATCTTTGCTGGCAAGCAGCTGGAAGATGGCCGCACCCTGTCCGACTACAATATCCAGAAGGAGTCCACCCTCCACCTGGTTCTCCGCCTCCGGGGTGGACTGTAAATATCCTATCGTCTTAAATGTTATAAGCTATTTCCCTAGCAAAGTCTTTACTTCCCCTTGCACCTTTTTTAATTTACCCATCCTTTTTTCCACTTGTGTAAGATGTAAATGAAAAATAAAACATTGACCGTGTTAAAGGTTGTCTTTTAATTTTCACAACTAAATATAGTAATGTCTCATGTTAGGTTGTCTGCATTGTCAACCTGTGAAGCCTTTTTTGTTTGTTCATAAGGTCCAAAATGGAAATTAAATTGATGTTTAAATGTTAGCTTGTCCTGGTGGTTTTGCCTCTAACTTTATGGTATGTTCAAGGTACAGTCTAGTAATGTCATGTTTTAAAACTAAATAAATGATGTGACTATACATGACTGACACGATGCAATCTGTAACACTAGTAGGTAATATTTAAATTTTCCTTAATTCTGATCTGAGGATCATGCCTGCTGTAGCATGTAATAGATCAGCGCATGAATAACTACAATGTCTGGCTAGGTCATCCCTTCTATTTTAGGGATTGTGGAAGGTTATTGGTGGGATCATCTGTCAGTTCATGACTTCTGAATACTGGCTGTTCCTATGTGAATAACTTTTGAGACTTTAGCAAGGGATAAAAGTTCAAGCAGCTGGACACCAGCTTCATGAAGAGCAATATGAATGCACAGAAATTGATTAAGTGTAGTCATACTAAATATAGAGTTTTTAATCAAATTTTTTTGGTGTTTTCTGGATATTATTTGAATGTTTTACTTCAAAGTCCACATTCACCAAAGGAATGGTTCTCGTTACATCAGGTAAGCCTGTTCAAGTAGCTCCTCAGATTGGTATTTTGGCTATACTGTAAAAGGTGACAACTACAAGTTTGTTTTGGATTTCAGGGTTTTTTGTTTTTCCATCTGGTCACTACTAACTATAAAATTAGGATAAAGTAATTATAAATAAGGTTTTTCTTCAATGCAGAATAAACAACTGATTTTATTCACTTTTCAGCATGAGATTTTTAATTTAGGTATATAGCTGATATAATCCCTTTAAAAAAAATAATTACATTTTATAGAGCTAAATGTCTGGAATTGAAGTTTTAGTGATAAAATTACATTCAATTCAATTCAATTTTATTTGCATAGCGCTTTTTACAATAGACATTGTCTCAAAGCAGCTTTACAGAAATATCAACACGGTATACAGATATTAAAGGTGTGAATTTATCCCAACTGAGCAAGCCACTGAGTGGCGACGGTGGCAAGGAAAAACTCCCTAAGATGTTTTAAGAGGAAGAAACCTTGAGAGGAACCCGACTCAGAAGGGAACCCATCCTCATCTGGGTAACAACAGATATTGTGAAAAAGTTCATTATGGATTTATATGAAGATTGCATTCTATGCAATGTTTTTTTTTTATGCCACCTGTGCATTATATAAGAGAATACCTATAATGAATATCAGAGTACAACTCTTATTAGTTCACGAAACATTTTGGAAATGTAATCATTTTAACATTTACAAAATTCAGAATTAATTAAGGTTGTTTAACAAAACTCCATCTAAGTTATCTAATATAGTGGGCTTATGAAAAGAGTGAGTTTAATGGGAAATTCGTTACACAGCTGTAGCAGCCGTTTGGGGGCACAGCTGTCAGTAACACACAACCCCCACATCCACACCCCAGCACTCTATGGAGGGCAACCCACAAAGGATCAAATTCATCAAAGCACCAACCTCAAGAATCTAACACACTTCAAACAAAATATGTGCAACTAACCCCATCCGAAAATGTACAAGAACACATGCACATATCAAGTAAAGCTAGATTTGTGTGATGGAACTATACTAGTTGGAATGCAATAACAACAAATCTCTGGAAATTTGTTTATAAATTCTTATTTTATTTATGTTCATTACTACTGTTCTTGGTTATATTTCACCTACTCTACAATTTCACCCTTTGACCAGTAGATGGAGTAGATGGCTAGTGAGTGTTCTGATTTTTAGTGTTATTCTTTAACAGACAGATCATAACCATTGCATTCAGTATTGCCACAGCTCACTATTTCTCATCCAGCAATACTACTTTTCACAGTTGGTAAAAAGGCAATATTGCATTTAGTTGGTGAATAACATGCATTCATTATAGCTCTAATGGTAGTTTTCATATAGAATCCATGTATGATGTCCATTTTTTTTTCTCTTTTATTTACCACCTACAGTAGATTGTGTCATCCCAAGTGAGGACATCCAGTTGGTGTGAATTTGCCAAAAGTTACTTTACTATCAGGTAAAGTAACTTTTGAGGTGAGATATGAGTGCATATGAATTATTTGGCAATTAGTCATTATTGTCAAATTACAAAATTCCTTGTACAACAGTTATAATATATGCACCATGTATAACTGCAACCATCTGCCTATTTATAAGTATAAATAAGTACGCTTGTAGTTTCCGTATTATTGTTAACTAACCCTAGCTAATAAAGGAGCTACATTGCAATGCGGTTAAGCTAGTAGAAGTCAGGGTATTTAGGCGTATAATATCCCTACATATCATCAATTTTATAACAAAGAACATAATAAAATTTTACATGTTCGTACCTACTTGTCATGTCTAGTAGCTATCTAATTGAGCTAATAAATGCACTCAAAACCTCACTGTTTTCATAAAACAGTCACTGATTTCCACTGGGTTCCAAACAGATTAATTGTGATTGATTTGGTTGCTATTCAATCAGTCAATCATTTTCATAACCTTGAAAATTTTATCCATCGAAAAATTATTTTGTTCCCCCCTCAGATTTGTGATTGTAAGTCAAATTCTGCAACAAAAGTTCATGTATGAAGTCTACTTGTGAAAGTGGAACATGAAAGTAGTCTCTTTTCCCTCGGCCTAGCTCAGTCTCAGGTCTAACCCTCAGACTGATCTCTGATCAATGTATTCTCAGTTTTCATTTCCGTTTGAACTCTGGACAACATTTAAGCTCTGAAAAATATGTGCATGTGTATACTTCACACCCTTTACAGAAAGGCTGGCAGGAAATTAAGTTGTAACAGTGTCTTTCCCTTACATACAAAATTTGAAATCAGATAGGCTACTAGACTTTTATATCAGTGGTTGACAAACTCTGGGGTGGCTGTGGCTCAGGTGGTAGAGCGGGTTGTACACTTATCGTAGGGTTAGCGGTTCAATTCCCGGTCCATGTGACTCCATATACTGAAGTGTCCTTGGGCAAGACACTAAACCCCAAGTTGCTCCCGATGGCAAGTTGGCAGCTCTGTTACCATTAGTGTGTGTGTATGGGTGAATGAGACACAGTGTAAAGCACTATATAAGTGCAGACTATTTTACCATTTATATATAATTTTTTTTTTTACCATTACCATTTTACAAACTGGTTTCCAGGGACCCCAAAATATCCAGGTAGTCCATGATTTTGTTTTTAAATACACTATATGGCCAAATGTACGTGGAGACTTGACCATCAAACCCATATGTGCTTTTTGAGCCCATTCCAAATGTAGTCCCCCATGCTTTACTGTTATAATAACCTTCACTCTTCTGGTAAGATTTTCCACTAGATTTTGAAGCCTAACTGTGGGGAATTGTGCTCATTTAGCCACAAGAATGTTAGCGAAGTCAGGCAATGATGTTGGACGAGGAGGACTGGTGTGCAGTCAGCATTACAGCTCATCCCAAAACTGATTAATGGGGTTGAGGCTAGAACTTGAGTTCTTCCACACCAACATTGGCAAACCATGTCTTTATAAACCTTGTTTTGTGCACAGGGGCATTATCATGCTGGAACATGTTTGGGCCCCTCAGTTCCAGTGAAGGGAAATCTTGACATTCTAGACAACTGTGTGCTTACAACTTAGTATCAGCAGTTTGGGGAAGAACCGCATGTGGATGTGATGGTCAGGTGTCCACAAACATTTGGCATTAATTAAGCAATATTGCGCGAGCGTAAGAGGTTATACTTCATATCAACACTGTGATTTGACCATAGGTAAGCACAGCCATACTGATGTTCATTGCGAGCGTGATATTGCTTTTATACAACAGTTCTATAAAAAATAAATATCGAGTGACATTTCAGACACAATATATCCAGATGTTCTGTTTATTTTGCTCCGCTAGTGGAAATAGAACCCAAAGAAGCCCAAATTGGCTCCCCTTCTTCCTTTTCATGTTCATTTGACGAGTGTTCATATTTTAAGTCAAAAGTTACATTCCTGAAAAGTATAGTTTGCCAAGTCTGTTGATGATATCGCTAACACTATATAGTTCCGTTCAAACTCAACGGAAGTGGAAATTTACATGGTGAAAAGTGGAGTGATACACACATTGAAACGTACCAGTACGGTTATACTAAATAAAAGCGCTCTTGAAACGCTACTCGACCAATCGAATTAATGGAACGGAGCTAACTGTTCTATTTGACTGGACATGTGAATTGAACACGTTTAATCCAAACCTTGATCATTTAAAACAAACACACAAAAAAACACAAGAAGGTCTATAATACATAGGCCATAAATAATGTCGACCTGAATTTAATGTGTTCTGTTGGGGGGAAGTTCAGGAATAGAACTCTATTGCACCAGTAAATAGCCACGAGATTACACTACACATTTAAATAACAAGCTTAATATTTAAATATTATGGGTGGGAAACAGTGTATTCTGGGGGTCTGTAGAATTTCTTCCCTTACTTAAATGGTTTTCTGGCTGCAAAAATGTGTCCGAATCCCTGGTTTAGGGACGCAGGAAGGGGTTGTACATTGGAGGGCTGGAGTTATGAGCAACACACAAGTGTGGTATTTATATGTTACTATTATTATTGCTATTACTAATATTTTACCACTTGTAGCTGGAGGTCAAGGAAATCGGTGTGGGCGGATCGATCCTGAAGTATACTGATGTTGTAGGCTATCGAAAGGATTGATCCGCACATAAACATACTAAGGTGTTTTATTTCTATAAAAATGTATATTAATATTTAATATTTACTTATTTAAGACTTTTTTTTTTTTTTAAGGATTGCTTAAAAGTGCTTAAAATCTGTCCTGGGTTTTAACATAGCTACACATGACTAATTACAGGTGCATCGAGAGTACAAATCACAAAACCTTTTCGTGCTCATGAAAATGTATTCAGATTTGGCATATTAATGATGCATTCACTTCATAAATCATGACACACTGCGCAGCCCAAAGGAAACTACATATAAGTTCAAGTGCATGCTTGTAAAAGGAAAAAGTATTGGTATCGGCGATACTGGTCCTGTATTTACTTGGTATCGGATCGATAGCAAACTTTGCAGTATCGCTCATCCCTACAAGTGGCAGCTCTCAGCACCCCCACTTCCCGTGTCCTTGCCCCTGGTTCACACACACACACACACACACACACACACACACACACACACACACACACACACACACACACACACACACACACACACACACACACACACACCCAAACAAGAGGTTGTATAGTGTCGCACACGCACACCGTCACTGAAGGCGCGGGCTTGGCTGAGCGGCACACGCGCAGAATAGTTACCGGTACCGGCATGGCAAACGGTTGGGGTCAGTGTGTCTGTTCGCTTTTCAACTACAAGACGGAGAAATTCTTCATCGCGTCAAACAAGAAAATCGGAGTGTTATTCAGACTCTTTCAGCTCGCCGTGATCGGATACTTAATCGGGTAGGTGCACATGAGAGAAGTCGGAGTTGTAAAGGTTATTGCGCTTAATAACTCTTACTCGGTTGTAGAAAATCTGAGGCATAACGAGAGAGGAGCACACCCTGGTGTCATGTGTGCCTGTCCCGAGGGCTGGAAAAAGTACCAGGACACCATGCTGAGATCAGGGACGCTATTTGTAGACGCTCAGTGCAAGGCTCTGAGCAGATCCATTTGTCTGAGGTCGCCTCAGATCAAATAAATAAATAAACAAGTGTAGTAAGTGGTCTAGCAGCCTATATCAGGAGTTCACAAACTTTTTATAGCCAGGGACAGGAGTGAACAAAGTCCTGAGAAATGATAGGCCACTTAAACAGATTGAAAAAGATTTTTTGTTAAACTATTCTTTTTTTTAAAAAAGTGAAAGTAATGTGCCAAAAGAATGCACTGTAGGCTAAGTGAAAGTAATGTGCTACACGTGTCTGCTTTGAAATGTACTTAAGTTTTAAGATGTAAACGTATTCTGACGAAACGTCATGTTTTAATGCGAACAATCTAAAATTATTAGAGGTTTTTGTTTTCAAAGGAGCACCTTCATTTTGCCTCCTGTCAATAGATGGATGAGAGAAGAGATGATCTTAAAGATTTTGGTAAACAGTAGATTAAAGGTCTAAATGAATAAGTAAATAAATAACAACAATTTGAAAAAGTTTTTTTCTTCTTCTTCTTCTTCTTGGAAATGTAGCTAAAAGCAACATTATGTAAATTTGTACAGAAATGAAATGGTCTATTATTTAGCGCCATAGAGGTTTCTCTTCCTGAACTTTTCACTGACCGAACACCTTAAGTCCAAATAGACATGATTTATATCTTATTTTTGAGTTAGTGAGGTTTGGATTCAGTTTAAGGCACCAGTCAAATACACACAAAGCCGATTTACAGAAATCTGGATATAACATTTTTATTCAAACCTATCCCTCAGAGATAAACTACTTGTACTACACTCTACACTGTGCTGCTCCTTGTCACTGGGGTTTAGTATGTAAGGTGCATACACTGTAAAAAAAGAAAAAGAAAAAGAATAAAAGGTGACTCAACTTTTAACCAAAGTAGTTCACTTAACTCAATTTTTAACGTGGAGTTGGGTAAGCTCAAAAAAGCTGTGCAGCAAGTTGCCTTGAAATGTTAAGTTAACTTAACAGTTTAACTTTTTACAGTGTATAGGGTACTTTAATAGGTTTAATCTAAAGGGTAATTATGGTTCAGTTAGGTAACTTAAATCTTTTTAAAAGGTATATTTAGGTGGAAGATACACATTAAAGGTTAAAAAAAAACCCACTGACAAAGAAATGTACCTTTTTTAAAGAGTGTAGGCTAATAATTATTTTTTTTTTTTAAACTCAGTAATAAATATCATAACTTTGCTAAGGGTGTGTTGTGATTTGTGTTGTGATCACTGTAAGTAAATTAGAAAATCGTGGACCGATGAATTCCCAAATATGTACAGCAATAGACTGTTGCATTCATCTGAAATACATTCAATTACTTTTCATTCATTGTTCTCATTTGTATTTCATTTCATTTCTCAGTTATTTGGTTTAGGTTTGTCTGCTTCAAATACTACATCATATATTTTGTATTATAAAGGATGCACAGTTTTAAAATGAAAAAAATATTACTACTACTACTGACAGTGTTGGTTAAATCACAAGGAGACAGACATATTTGTTTCTATAGAGATATATTATATTATACTGCCTTCATGGCGGTGGTGGTTTGGCGGCTAAGGCTCTGGATTACTGATCGGAAGGTCAGGGGCTCAAGCCCCAGCACTGCCAAGTTGCCACTTTTGGGCTCTTGAACAAGGCCCTTAACCCTCTCTGCTCCAGGGGCGCTGTATCACGGCTGACCCTGTGCTCTGACCCCAACTTCCTGACAGGCTGGGGTATGCAAAGAAAACAATTTCACTGTGCTCTACTGTATATGTGACCAATAAAAACTCATTATCATTATCATTATCTGATTCCACAGTAAACATTTAGCTGTTTTTTAGGTTACTTTTCAAACTATATCTCTTAAATACATGTCCACTCACTGACACCCCTGTACATCTGTTCCTTCGTGCAAATATGTAATCAGCCTATCATAAGGCAGCAGCTCAGTGCATAAATGCATGTAGGCTTGGAGCTTGCAGCTATGTTAAAGAAGCATTAATATAAACAGTACATCTTTGAGTGTCTTCCTGAAATGCTTTATCTGCAACACTTATTTTTGTAGATGGGTCTTCATATGGAAGAAAGGCTACCAAGAGAGAGAAGAGGCATTCGAGAGCTCGGTGTTCACAAAGCTTAAAGGTTTTGCTCTCATTAACACCACAGAGCATGGGTTCCATGTGTGGGGCGCTGAAGATTATGTCATTCCTTCTCAGGTAGGCTTGCTGCTAGAGTTGAATGATGGGAGCAATTAAAAACTTTTTAAATTTGAATGAAATTAAAAGCACACAATCACCATTCCTAGGCAAAAGCAATTTTAAAGAAATGCCACAGGACAGCTGTGGATGATATCATTTTCTGATCCTTATATCCAGTATAGTGCAGTTGATTCATAATAACGGCTTCAATTTGCCACCACAAATGAACTGTCATTTATTCATGTGGATATAATGTAGTGCGCATTATTGAAATTAATCACAGGTGTGAGCTTTAGTTTAGGATCTTCTCATTCAGAGTCAAGAGTGTTACAAGGTTCATTAAAACAGAAAGTAAAAGAAAATGTTGCCCTTTTCCATATCCTTTTCCTGTTTATTGTTCTTATACTGAAACCATTCATTTGAAAACGGTAGAGCCTCTTCGTTTCAGAAAGGCGCATAGGCATGAAATGCAAAATGAAATATAAATGAAAAAGCAAGAGACAACGTGCACACAAGTACACAGGAAGTTCAGAAGGATCTAATTCATCTCTAAATCGTCTAAACCATCGTCTGAATCAATTATGCTTCAAGGGTCAAAGATCTATTATATTTACACATCCACCCAAGCAATAGGAAATATGTTGCAATTTCTAACTGACTAACTTTCTTAACATACTATTTTAAAAACACTGAAATGTAACATTAAAAATGTTAAAATATTATTAAGATAATATTATTATTATTATTATTATTATTATTATTATTATTATTATTATTTCCCAGTTTTTTTTATTTATAGGATTGATAGTTGCTTATGTATATCCTAAATACATGTCTTTGAAATTATACATTACATCTATATTTTAAAGGCATTGTTTGTTAATTTTTATTTATTTTTTCATCAAGGGGGATAATGTCTTCTTTATTGTAACCAATTACATTGAGACTCCAAACCAAAGGCTGGGCTTGTGCGCTGAGGTAAGAATCCATTTGGATGTACTTTACTAGTAAAATGCATCTTGAACACCACAGACACATGCTTAGTAGAGAATAACTTGTGTACTTGAAAAGAAGAGATCGCTTTCCTTAGGTGAATATTATGACTGAATATGAAAAATCACTACCATTGTAGGATAGTTGTTGTTTTTTTTATTAAAACTGTTTGGTGCCATTCTATCTTCTTTTTCTTCTTCTTCTTCTTCTTCTACTACTTCTTCTTTTTTTTTTTCTTTTTTTTCTTTTTTTTTTAAATATCTGGTTCACTGTACACGGTGAGCTCTGTAGTTATTTGCATGTTCATTTGAATGTGTTCAGAGTTCAAAGGTCCCTGATGGTGTCTGCTCTCATGATGATGATTGCACAGATGGAATTCCTGTTATTGCAGGTCATGGTAAGAGTAGTTATACTTACTAAACGTGTCTATATAGTTCAGTTTATCGTGGGATTCACGGATAAGAAAAGTTGTTTGTGATAACAAATTAACAAATGATTTATTGTGCCAGCTTCAGCTTGTCATTTATAGATTTATAGCTTGGCATTGTATGTAAAGAAACTGAGTCTGAGTATCATAAAGCACCTGAACTTTAGTTTCAAGAAATAAAACAACCCAGGACTTAAAGACCTGCGTGAAGTTGGAAAACAAGATCATTGCAAAGGCTCTATATACTTTTGTTAAACTGAACAGACACAACATTTGGACTGCTGTAGGGTTTGATTATGAAAGTGATCATGAAACAAATGGCAGTAGTGATGACAATGATTTTGAGCCAGGGTCCCTTTCCCCAAGACCAAAAGATTGCCTTTAAAAGAGCCAAGGTCTATCCATCAGTAACAGAGAAATTCCTAGAAATCAGAGGCAACTGTAAAGAATGTCATGGCCACATTCACATAAAATGTGACAAAGTGCCTGAAATGAATAGCCCAATGGTGCTCAATTGTTTAATTAAAAACACCGATGACTCCCTGCACACTGGATGTTCAAAGTGTCCGATGTCTGGTAACTTGCGTGTGCATATAGCCAAAGAAATGTGTCAGGGTAGAATGGAACCCCATGTATGGAGGGCATCAGAGTCAACAAAGCTGATGGATTTTGGAGATCCTGAGCCAAGCCATCTTCCTAATTTGGCCACCCTGCGCAAAGCAAAGCAAGAGAGAAATGACTTAGAATTAGGTGACAAGGATTCTATTTTGTCACTGCAGATGTTAAAATATAGTGCACCTCACAGTGGTAGCATTAAAGACATTGGACTGGACAAGTTCTTCTGTCACTACTGGAGTCAAACACAAATGTTTATGTACAAGTCATTATCAAAGAAGTCTACTAACCCCACTGTGAGTTTTGATGCAACTGGCTCAGTGGTGAGGAAACTACAGAGACTAAATGGCATGTCTGGCCATATCTTCTTATATCAGGCTGTTCTCGCAGGGGATGAGAGTTCAAGTGTCCCAGTGGTGCAAATTTTAAAAACGAAAGCAGCACAAACAAAACTTTTATCACCACAAACCAGCACAAACGAAGCACAAACGATTGAGACTATCTCGGGTTAATTTGGAGCATGTGTGTGTGGGGGTGGGCGTGGTAGTGGGGGGGGGGGGGGGGGGGGGTGGCTGGGTGACTCCAGAATGACCTTTGAATATTCTTTTAATATCTCCTAAATCGAAGTAGCACAGACGAAAATTTTTACGGCACAAACCAGTACAAATGGAGCACAAACGATTGAGACTATTTTGCTGACATTTTGCGTTGGTGGGGGGGCCAACTTCACGCAGGATGTACACGTCTAACAATCCAGACCAGACAGAGCGAAATCCAAAATCCATGCATACAAACTGAATTCACAAACCATGTCAGTGTTATTAACGACACCGTTTTAAAAGTTTTCAACGCACCTGAGACAAATTCAAAAGGGCAAACAGTAGATCGGGAACATGTTCAAACACAGCATAGAAGGCTCAGAAGTTAAATGTAATGTTTGGCGAGACTTCACATATTCATCCACTCATTCAAACCTAGGGACAGTTTTTAGCATAGCTAGAACCCAGAAGAAACTCAGGTGGAGAACTTGTGAAAATAAACAAAGACGTGCTGTGAGGCAGCACCGCTACCGACTGCACCCCTGTATGGAGATTATTGTACACTGTGAAAATACTTTGTAAATTCACTGGCAGCAAAGTTGCCAGGTAGTTACTGTAATTAATATTTACAGCATTCTCATACGCAAGAACTTAACTATAACTAAAATCAGCAATCAAGTTAAGCAATAAGAAACTGCTAAAATGAAAGATTACACAATGAGACAAAATGAACTATGAGAACAACAGTGAGGGAATCAGTGGTTCACAGTCCTGAATACAACAGACAAACATATATGGGTTAGCTTCTTAGTTTGTCAAGGTAGGTAGCAAACATTAGCTACATAACATAAATATAAAAACAAAAACTGGAATGACAAATTAATGAAAAGTGTTACAAGATTTAAAAATAATAATAATTCCAGACAAGGTTTCTTTGCTGCTTACAGTATCTATACAGTAAAGCGACTGCCTCTCAGAAATGAGCGCAAAATCAAGGAAAGTTCAGAAGCTTGCAATTTTTCAAAATTACTGCAGATTTGGGCCAAGACACTTCACGTGACGTCATCACAATACGCATTCAGCCAAAGTTCCCTTCGATTCATGTGCGTCAAACATGAGTACAGCTAAAAGGTCTCATTTACCAACAAACATCACTGTGAAAGACCATGCAAAACAAGTTTGTGCAATTACAGTTTCGGCAGTTCAAGTAGTTTTCTGCAAAAAAAGCACAAAAAACTCCTTAATTTGCATCGGATATTTTGAAAAAAGCCGCAGGAAAATCAAGCGTTTTTGGTCACAACGATCACAAAGAAACACCACGAAATCCTGTATGTACTGGTGCTTTGAGAAGTGTAAATGTTAAATACATTTCAAGTATTCTGTTTTGAACACAATATTTTAATGTAGAACTTATAGAAAACTTTGAAATTTATGCTTCATTTGCCCGCTGTCTTGCCTTAGGGATGAAGACGGGACGCTGTATGAATGAGACAGGCACGTGCCAAATTTATGGCTGGTGTCCAGTTGAGTGCAGTCAAACACCAAGGTAAGAAAAACAGCACCTTACACCATCATATCATTTGCACTTGGAATTTATCCTGCTACAGCGTGATTAAAGAAAGAAATGAGTCAAGGTTCTGGTGTGATATTTAGGGTACCATTGCTGGAGAAAGCAGAAAACTTCAGCGTCTACATCAGGAACTTCATTAGGTTTCCGAGGTTTGACTTCTCCAAGTAAGTTGGGTGTGTTTCTCACTTAAAAGCAACACTACATGAAACAATTTCGTTTCAGTACCCTTTGCTCCCCCAACACACACACACACACACACACACACACACAAGGTATGTTCACACCTACCTACATAACATACACCCACACATATTTCCATGTATGACATGTGTAGGACAACATTTTCAGCATGTGTGTACATCATGTACATCAAGGGGTTTCATGAAAGGGGGAATATGCTGATACATCAAAACACAGTGCTATATTCAGACTGAAATTATCTTGCACATAAAACCTCTATTTATACACACTCAGACTGTTATGGGATCACTGACAATGGATGCATGCTCAGCATGCTAAAAGCTGAAACTGTTTTTTTGTTTTCACCTATTCATCGCACACAAGAAGTAGTATCTTTCCACACGCTGTTAACACTCACAGTCGTACTATATGCATTTCTTTCCAAAGGTGTATTTTTGAATTGCTGTGGTACGCTACCTCACCTTGAAGTGTACAGTGTGTAATACATTTGTAACTAGCATTATCTAGTGTTCTTTAACTAGAAAACTTAGATTCTTCCTGGCACATTTACTGGACATTTTTTTCAAGGTTACGATACTTGTTTTAGTTTATGCTTCCTTAAGGATTGACAAAATCACAACATTATGTTTGTTCAGTGGAGCTAGCTAGTACCTAGCTTCCTTTGTAGATTAGCAGATAGAATTACCCAGTGTTCTATAGTATTGTTATTTAGCAGGATGAACAGTGGTCTTTGAACCTAACGTTACACAATTCGCAGAATACACTATGACACAACACTTGACGTTATGCTCTAAACCGGTACATTTTGGAGACATACAGACATAAAACGTTTGAGTGTGTCATGTCTGTATTTCTTTGCTAAGCTAAGTAAAATATATATCGCTAATAATATTGTTTGGAACAATCCAGTGCTCTTGTGAGATTGGTAAAGACAACCCATGGTGTGTTTTTTGTCAGATGGAACTGTCATTATATAGTGACAAATGTAAAAGTACACAATGCTAAGATCAATATTTAGACATGACTTTAGCAAGAATCATTTAGCCGATTCAGGTGAACCAGGTTTAATCGTTTACAAATATTATTAGACACTGGTGACCTGCAGTACATTTATATTTCATGTATTTAACGAGGCAGTTTAGTAGTATTACTACTATTATCTTTACATCTTAGGTTTTGAAGAATGCTTAAAAAAATGAATTAATGAATTAATTTTACATTTGTACATTTCTATATTCTTACGTATTCAACTTGCATATTACATGCCAAGTTTAACCTGTAGGTACTACTTCATTACCTGTTCAATTCTGAGTAATTATCGCACTGTGTCAGGATATACTGCTGTACAAACCTGGCAATTTTCACAAAAGTTAAAATTCAATATATTCAATTCAATTCAATTATATTTATATAGCACTTTTTACAATAGCAGCTTTTTTCAAAGCAGCTTTACAGAAATATCAACACGGTATACAGATATTAAAGGTGCAAATTTATCCCAACTTAGCAAGCCACTGAGTGGCAACGGTGGCAAGGAAAACCTCCCTAAGATGTTTTAAGAGGAAGAAACCTTGAGAGGAACCCGACTCAGAAGGGAACCCATCCTCATCTGGGTAACAACAGATAATGTGAAAAAGTTCATTATTGACCTATATGAAGTCTGTATGGCCTTAGGAGCAGCCGTAGTCCCAGCAGTCTGGAATTGGAGAAGATTTGAGCTCCATCCAGAGGCAGAAAGGATCTGGATCTGTAGTATCTCCATAAAATCGTGTGTGGCTCGGCAGAGGGAGAGAAAAGATTATTAGGACTGGGAATTAGTATAATAGAAAGTCTAGTCAGGGTAGGCTTGAGTAAACAAATACATTTTAAGCCTAGACTTAAACACTGAGACTGTGTCTGAGTCCCGAACACTAATAGGAAGACTGTTCCATAACAGTGGGGCTCTATAAGCGAAAGCTCTTCCCCCTGCTGTAGCCTTCACTATTCGAGGTACCGTCAGATAGCCTGCATCTTTTGATCTAAGTAGGCGTGGCGGATCATAGAAAACCAAAAGGTCGCTTAAATATTGTGGCGTGAGACCGTTTAGTGCTTTATAGGTTAATAAAAGTATTTTATAGTTAATGCGGGATTCCACTGGGAGCCAATGCAGTATTGATAATATCGGTGTGATATGGTCGTATCTTCTAGTTCTAGTAAATACTCTAGGAGCTGCATTCTCGACTAACAGGAGTTTGTTTATATTCCTACTGGAACATCCAGACAGTAAGGCATTACAGTAATCTAATCTAGAGGTGACGAATGCATGAACTAGTATTTCCGCATCATGTAGTGACAATATGTTTCTTATCTTAGAAATATTTCTGAGATGAAAGAGAGCTATCCTAGTAATATTATCTACATGAGCATCAAATGATAGGCTGGACTCAATAATCACTCCAAGGTCTTTAACTGCTGTACATGTTGAAACAGAAAGTCCATCCAGAGTAACCATGTGATCAGAAAGATTATTTCTAGCTACATGTGATCCTAATAATAGTGTTTCTGTTTGATCAGAATTAAGTAAAAGGAAGTTAGTTAACATCCAACATCTAATGTCCTTTACACAATCCTCAACCTTACTAAGCTTCTGTCTGTCCTCTGGCTTCACTGAAACATACAACTGTGTATCATCAGCATAACAGTGGAAGCTAATTCCATGCTTACGAATAATTTGTCCTAGGGGTAGCATATACAAAGTAAAAAGCAGTGGGCCTAAAACAGAACCCTGTGGAACTCCAAAGGTAACCTCAGTATGTGTGGAGCTGTCTTCATTTACATCTACGAACTGAATATAGAACTGAATATAGAGTGTATGTACCTATAAATACTTACCATAAGTACCTATAAATGTGTAATAAAATACTAGGTGTTTGCAGTACTGCAAAATAAAAAGTGCTTCCAATTTATTCCTGCTGAGGTACCATCCATAACACTCACACACACACACATACATGCGTACTAACACATACCAACATTGTTATCCAAACTTCTTTACAGTATATGCTAATGTTTAAATATATTTATGTATAAAATTGTGTGTGCTATGGTTTGTACCCATAGGAACATGCTATGAACATTATAATCATTTGAAATTTAATAATTGTAACACAACCGTAAATATTTATGTGTAGGAATTAATTCATATAAATGCTAACCAGATTCCTTATAAAAGTGAGCATGCACTTCAAAAGTGAACGTGTGCTCTTTTATCATTTTTCTTTTAGAAAGCAGAATTTATTATTTATTTTGTATGGACACAAGATTTTAATATTTTGTTATGCACTGTTTATAAATGAGACCCCAGTGTTCCAGTCTCATGTAAAAGTTATCCTTGCTGTTTTTCTCTTCTTTCTTTTTTTGCTGTCTTTCTTTCTTTCTTTCTTTCTTTCTTTTTTTTTTAAGATCCAATGTTCTCCCCTCCACCAACCACACATATCTGAAGTCTTGCTACTATGACAAAGTCCACCATCCATATTGCCCCATCTTCCGAATAGGAGAACTGGTCAACTGGACTGGTCACAGCTTCCGAGAAATGGCTGTCAAGGCAAGTGTCATTATGTCATTATGTAGTCTTAATGTATTTATAATGTCTCAGAGCCCAGTAGTGATTAGGGTTGATGTTCTGAATTTAACTGTGAAGGATTCGAGAAGTATTGAGGAAGGATATCATTAGGGAAGAACTGATTTCATTATGAGCTTCTTTGGCGCATTCGTTACTCAGCATGTGTTATGGCCACAGAGGAACTTTTGAGCAGCTGTTATGTGAATAAAAGACTTGGGGTGTGTACTGTCATAGGAAAATAATCATCAGTGGGTGGTGTGGTGCAGCTTGACATGAAGTGGAGTTACTGTAAAGGTACCACGTGAAAACAGATTGTTTTCCTACAGCAGACATCCTGAAGTGTTTTTATTCCTCTTATACCACAGAAATTTGGCAACAACGACAAGTCTTTAATTTATTAACATACATCATGTTGTGCTTTATAACTGTTTAGAAGTTAATGCTTTGGAAAGTCAGTTAGTTTGTCTTATCTTTTACATTATAAATATTATTAGCCAGCACAACAATCCAAGCTGCTGTTTTAGAAAAATCAATCAACATCTTCTGACCAATCAGAATCGATTTGAGAATTAAACAGTGCTGTCGTATAATAAACTTGCACAATACAGACATTTAGGTGGCTCAAGGTCTGGACATCGGTTTGCTAGAATTTGTATTAGGCATGTCCTAATGCTACTTACTGTACATGTATGGCAAAGAAGAAGTAACTATACACACAGAACCAAGCCTTACACACTGATGTTTTTAGAACTACTGAAATAAATTGAAAATCTATCTATCTATCTATCTTCTCTCTTTCTCTTACACACACAGGGTGGAATTGTTGGAGTAGGGATTGAGTGGAATTGTGATTTAGATAAAGACTACTCTAAATGCAACCCCATGTACAGCTTCACTCGTCTGGACAACTCGAAATACGAAAACATCACTGGATACAACTTCAGGTGTGTTCATCACCCAGCATCGTTAACACTCGTGTTAAGTTTGACACTTAACTATGGATATCTTTCAAGTTCATTTCCTGTCAAAAGGAATTATATCTAAATGAGACACTAGAATCGTCATTTTATAAATCACACACCTCGTATGCTGCGTTTTGTGTGCACTCGTCCAATGTGAATCATTATTCACAAATCCAGCTCATAATTTAGATTTCATTTTACAAGTTTACAAAACCATAACCAGGTCTTCGTAAATGTAGCATTAAAGCTGTAAGCGACGTTTGATTATTAACTGCAATATGAATGTTTTAATGGTGTAAATTGGTACTTGCAGTTACAATACGAGGTTTATACAGTCCCCTCCAAAAGTATTGGAACAACAAGGCCAATTTTTTCACGATACGTTGAAGACATTTGGGTTTTAGATTTTAAAAAGAAATGAATATGAGACGATAGATCAGAATTTCAGTTTTCATTTCTAGATGGTGCAATTTTAACGGCACATTTTCAATTATTTTATTAAATTTTTAGATGTCAATTATGCCATGGACCCAGCTTGTCACTCAATTTTCCAGGCTAGCTTCGTGACAAAAGTCGCCACTGAATATGCCTCCGGGTGACGATGATTTGCAGTCCTCAGTAACCAAACGCTTACAGCCAGGAAATTTTCTCACGTATTACATACAGTGCGGTCAATCATCTGTAAACAGAAATATTTAACAGCTTCACTTATTTTGTTTCACTTTGATTAGAGCAATGCAGTTAAATGCAGGGCAGCCTTAATTTTTGAACTCGGACTTGCTTTAGTTACTCTGTCTCTTCTTGAACTATTCCTGCTGAACACCTGCGACGAACATAGGGAAAAAACCTCAAAGCCTTTATTTTTTATTTTTATGGCACTATACATGTAAAATTTTAAGTCATGCTCTATTCCAGTTCCTGTTGGAATAATCTTTCTTTTGTATTATTTCTCAGTAAGTACAGTTTTTAAATGGATCGTTAAACAATATTCTCTCATTTAGAGAATCTCAACCACAGGTTAGATCAAAGCCTAGACTTTGATACTCATCAGAGTTTTCCTATAATGGTATAATAACATTTCCGGGCTTGTCTCGCAGATTTGCTCGCTATTACAGAGATGCAGCTGGAGAGACTTATCGCTCGCTGTTTAAAGTGTATGGCATTCGATTTGATATCATGGTTAACGGGGAGGTAAGACTCACTGTTATTACTATTATAGTGAGATAATTCAGTTTTTAAAACTTGACTTTTGATTCATTGCTTATCTTGTGGTCTTGGTTTCCAGGCAAGGAAATTCAGTATTGTCCCCACAGTGGTGAACATTGGGTCTGGAGTTGCTTTAATGGGTGTTGTAAGTAGAACTTTCTGTGACTGCACCACCATATCACCCCTATAGCTGTTCAGTGAAACAATAAGTGCCATAACTTACCAAAGCCAAGTACAGGATAGTTGTAGGAAGAACAGATACAGTCACAACAAAACATGACTGTAGGAGGAAATTCTATTACTTAGAAGGTGGTTGTGTAATTGATGTAAATTAAACTGAAGAAGAAAACCATCAAACCCATATGTGCTTGTTGAACATCCCATTCCAGATTTAGTCCCCCTTTGCTGTTATAATAACCTCCACTCTTCTGGGAAGGCGTTCCATTAGATTTTGGAGCGTGTCTGTGGGGATTTGTGCTCATTCAGCCACAAGAGTATTAGTGAGGCCAGGTGCTGATGTTGGATGAGAAGGCCTGGGGTGCAGTCAGTGTTCTAGTTCATCCCAGAGGTGTTCAGTGGTGCTGTGGTCAGGGTTTTGTTCAGGCTACTCGAGTTCTTCTTCTCCAACCTTGGCAAACCATGTCTTCATGGAGCTCGCTTTGTGCACAACGGATTTGAGCCTCTTAATTCCAGTGAAGGGAAATTGTAATGCTAAACCATACAAAGACTTTCTGTATAATTGTCTGCTTCCAACAGTTTGTGGAAGAGCCACATATGAGTGTGATGGTCAGGTTTCCACAAACCTTTGGCTATATTGTGTATACAAGTGATTATTGCTTGTCTAGCAGTAGTAGTGATTGAACTAGATGTGTGATGTGTAACAGTAATGACGGATTATTCTGTTCTTAAATAAAATAAAATAAAAAAGCTTCAGCCACAGAGGGCACTATTGTATTGTTCTTCATCATGAACAAACCAGACGACAAATGTCGTCAAAATGTCCAGAATGACATTTTGATAGTCCTTTGAAAGGCATCATTAGTTTTTTTAATTAGCAGTGTGTGATGTCTTTCAGGTGTAGCTGAAATTACTGTCAAGTCAAATTGAATTGTTATCCCATCCACACTGAGCTTTCATTGAACGGAGGGTTAGAGTCCAAAAAAGAACAAATGTATCCGAGTATCTGAGGCTTTAATTTGCATTGATTACTGGACATGAATAAAATGGTTCACAGTTTTGTCAGTTTTAAACAAGCACAATGATGGGAAGTAAATAGCGGTAATAAACTGTAGTTCTGTGTTTGTTTTTTTGTAAAGGGGGTGTTCTGCTGCGACATGATCCTCATCTATATGATGAGTGGGAGCTCGTTCTATAGACAGAGGAAGTTCGAGACTGTGGTAAAGTAAGATTGAGTTGAAACTTTGTGTGGAGCTTTTTTTTTTTTTTTTTTACTTCTTCTTCTTCTTCTTCTTCTTTTTAATCCAATATATGCTAATGTGCAAATATGACCACCTGTAGCAAGCATGACAGACGATCCAAAGAGGAGAAGCGCACGAGACACCATCGGCACGGCCATGATAGACACAAGAAAGAAGACAAACTGGACTTGGAGAACGAACTGCTGTCGTCCTCGCCGACTCGTAGTCCGAGAATACACAAACATCGCAGTCATGAACAGAAGCACGTTAAAGAGGCAACATCCAGATCCCACCACAGTCCTCAAAGAAAGCCCGTGGCTCAGGCTTCCTCATCCAGGAAGCCACACAGTCCAAAAAAATGAAGTAGCAGATGAAGAAACTGAAATTGTTTTGGGAGAGAATTACTGTATACTGTGAAGGAAAAATGATGGAGCTGAGAGAAAGTATTTATTTTTGCAGGCAAATAAGGTACTATTCCATGCTATGCCAAAGTTGAGCAACTCTGTGAGTATGTTAACTGTAGCTGAAAGGTCGAACCTTAAACCGCTAATTGCTTTAGACATGACTGACTTATTTGTAAGGAAAAAATACTCCAGAACCTAAAGAAAATAAAGCTGCTTGAAATGTACTAGATGACAGAGTGAGCCAAGTCTCTCCAGCCTTGTTAAGACATTACAGGAAGAAGACGCTATAGGGGAAAGTGGCATTTTGCAGAAATTTTTTGCACGTTTGACATTTCACAGCATTTAAGGTCAAAATATCAATAAATGCATGGGATTCGTTTTGGTATGTTTTCATGAAGTGTGCCAAAAAATTCTAGAGTTGATTGATGTAAAATGTGAACAGTATTTTTTTTTAAATGCTAGAAAATGTGTGAAATGGAGGTTACATTAGTTGCTACATTGCCTTTTGATATTTTAACTTTTTTAATTTTTTTTTTTTTTTTTTTTTTACACATATTGCCTTTTATTATAAATGTAAAGATAATGCATGCTTGTTGATGTAAAGGTGGTTAAAAAGCTAAATAAATAAATAAACACTTAAATAAAAGAATTACTACAATTATATGAGTGATTTAGTTATTTATTTAGAAGCAACCACAGAAATATTCACACACAATGCCACACAAGTCAGGAGTTGTTAGATGGTTAATTTATATTTCTCATGATGGAAGGAGGATATTTGTTTCTTCTCAGACTCTCAGGAAATAAAGATACCATTTCTAATACAAGTATGCTAAATTTCAAACAGATTCCCCTTTGAGTATTGCATTTATTGTCGAATTTTACACCAGCAGTTTTATTTCCTATGTGTTTGTTGTTGATGACAATGTCAGAGAGAATGCATTCTGAAGGGTTCTTCGGTTTGCTTTGGGTGAAAACAACAAACAACATCAGAAATGGGTTCCAAGTGTAACTTTAAACTATCCAAAGAATCCTTCAGAAACTCTTGTTTCTTTGAGTGTTATTTAATGATAATTAAATCAAAACTTAGAGACTTGTTAGCAAAATTAAAGATCACGATGCAGGTCTTGTATCAAGGTGGCACAGCAGGTAATATTACTCTCTCACAGCTCCAGGATCCCCGGTTCAATCCTGATCTTGTGTTACTGTGTGTGGAGTTTCACATGTTCTCCAAGTCCGTATTTGTTTCCTCCAGGTTCTCTGCACTCCTCCTACCTCCCAGAAACATGTCAGTAGGTGGACTGACTACGCAACATTGCCCATTGGAGTGAATGTGTGCACGCATGTGTGTGTGTGTGTGTGAGAATGTGTATATTGGCCTCTCATCTCATCCAGGGTGCATTCCCAGGATAGGCTCCAGATCCACCACGACCTTGACCAAGAATAAAAGGCGTTACTGAAGATGAACGAATAAATTAATAAATAAAAATAGATCTGATTAACGACTTCACGCTTCACCTTTAAGCCCAGGTACTGAGCTACTTCAGGTCGTAATCAGTTCAGTGCAATCGAATACAACAGAGAGAGGAAATAACCATTAGATGAAATTAATCATGCCTAGAGATTACACTGAACCCTACAGAGATTTCTTAACCTATGCACAAACGCACATCTACAGCAGTGTTGCTCTTCAGTACACATGCACCATTCCGTAGAGGAAAGTCCAGAAGAGCACGTAGGTGAACAATCCGCCCACGAGACCTCCGGTAAAGAGCAGGCGTCTGGATTTAAAGCACTTGTTCCACCGCCGGCCGGCTTTAAGGATTAGCAGCACGGACAGCAGGAATGACGCGAGGAAGTAGAAGATGAAGCCGTACAAGCCTGTGAGGCCCAAGATGCCCGCTGTGGCTCCGGACAGAGCGGACACGGAGGTGCGGCAGTACTCCAGCACCGCGGCGTTCCCCCGCACCGCCACCTCGCTGATGAACTGCGGGCCCTCGCGTTTAGCTGCAACCGCCGCCATTCCGTCCAAATCACTGGGACACGCACAGTTAACACACCTTAATAACCATTTATAATGTACCATTAACACACCACGTGATTGCGTGCTCTGTTATTTATTATTATTATTATCATTAACACCAACTTCCGCTTAAAGCTTCGACTTATGGTGATTATCTTACCGTTGGGATTAAGATGCGCGCGCTTAGGAAACGTTAAAATACTTCACTTATATTAACCTATACATGCATATAATATATTCATGACAATATTAAAAACGTTTTAACATAGCTATTGTGTGAAAAGATGTAGGACTAAAACGCTACGCTTATCACTCCTCGGCAGCCATGTTGTTTCCTGGCACTGAACCGTGGACAACGCTTAAAACGACACAATCACAAACTTGCTCTTTTAACCCTGTTTACTTATTTTTAAAGTCGAAATATTTCTGTATAAAAAGTTTGGTATGTTTATAGTATAATGTAAGTGTTATTTATTTATTTAAATAATAATAAATAAAAAATGGGTTACCCTTAACTTCTCTACTACGGTGTCCACAGAGGAACAAAACGCGATCAGAAGTGGTTCAACTCGAATCTCTTCCTACTTTCTACATAGGCGCCCTATAGAGGGAACGAAGTGACAGCGTCTACACACCCTACTTAGTGCACTATATGTTGAATAAGCAGTATCATGCTTGAAATGTAATGAAGCCTTAATACATAAAATAATAAAATCGAATTGTGTTTTTTTCTAACGTTATTCGTTGTATTTTAAGATTTCAGAATAATTCTATATACATACATTTGGTTTGGATATTGAGCAATTATCTTTGTTTTTTATTTTTATTTTTAAATTTGCGTTACCTTTGACCTCGCCACTACGGTGTCCGCAAAGGAACAAACCGTACAGTAGTTCAATTCAAATCTCTCCTGTACTTCCTATGTTAGTGCTCTTAAGTTCCAGCTTCTACACCCGATTAAGTGCACTATTATATTACTTAGTTATTAAACATCATATAAAACACAATGGCTGCACTTCGTGGCTCATCAGCTAAGTATGTTTTGGGCATTGATTTGGGAACCACCTCGATCAAAGTTGTGTTGTTTGACACCCGATCAAAGACCGTGACTGACAGCTGCAGTTTACAGACCAACTCTGACGTCATCGACGACATGCATGAACACGTAGGTTTGCAGAATAACACCGTATGGCATGCCAGTGGTATTTTATTCAGCATTTAGTAACACAATATCTTATATTCAGGTCAAGGAGCAGGACCCTGTGCGGATCATTGCTGCTCTTGACCAGTGCATGTGTGCTCTCCCTAAGGAAAAGCTGCATGACGTCATATGCATTGGGGTGTCAGGACAGATGCATGGTGTTTTGTTCTGGAAATCTAACACAGGTGCACATTAAACTAATAACACTACCCTAAAGCCAGGGCTCTCAAACTGGGGTCCAGTTGTTTACAAGATTTCTTTAGTAATTGTAATTTTGTCATTTCGATTTTACTTTATAAAGGTAAAACTTTTTCATTCACATATTGGTCTGTTTCCACTTAAGTTAATGGTTTCTGACAATACGTTACCGAGAACGTTGTTCAGTTACCTGCTGATAGTGGCGCCAGTAGGAATTCTTTTCTACCTAAAGAGAATGATGCGGCAGCGCTTTAGTCCTTTAGTCTGTCAGATCAGCTTCCAAAGCTTCAACTCTCATGCCGATACCACCATCAATGCCATCACACTTGTCATCTCATAGATCTCTGTCTAGATGAGCCGAACCTCTGCTGTCACTCAGCTCAGTTGTTTCCTATAGCTGCACTGCATTCTTTAAGTTTCAATCCAGTGTTTGCTGTCTCCAGTAATTCCTTGTTGGATTTATCATTAATATGAGAATAGAAGCCCTTGCTCTTTTGTATTGAACCCCCTTTGACGTCAGAGAGGCGGATAACCTCTAACTTCTCACAGGAACAACAAAAATACGTCAGCAACCAACGAATTAGCTCCAAGATCACTGAACACATCACATTATTTATTGTGTTTTAGGCTGAAGATTTCCTTTAATATTTAATACTAACTGAAACAGTAAGCATAAATACAGTTTCAAATCTTTTCTCACATTGTAACTGGTTTGGGTTTAGTTGGGGGAACGTTCAGGGGAAAAAAAAAACTCGAATGGATTCAGTAGATAGATATGATGGCACCCAATTTTTGTAATATTAGAATAGTTAGCTTTATAGTCATAAAATGAATCTGTGTTGAGATTCAGAAAGAGGGATCCCTGGCTGCGAAATAGTTTGAGAACCCATGGCATGAGTATGTGTAGATGCTCTCAGAATCTCAATTGTCTCCAAACTTGCTCTAACTACAGTATATATCAGCTCTAACTGTAATATTACACACCTGCATAAATAACCAGTGTGTACTTAGCTTTCAGTGTTTTGGATTGGATCCCAATCTGTAGTAGGAATTTAGATTTTTTCCCCCATGACCAATACATACAGACCAGGATAGATTTTCCTAATCTCAAGTTCCTCATATTGTCGTCTGTTCCCATTTCAGCTTGTGAGTGGTACAGTAGTCATGGAAGTCACAAATTTAGACCTCAGGATGTGAGTCACTTGATCACATGGCAGGATGGCCGCTGCACAAGTGATTTCCTGTCATCGCTACCCAAACCTGAGTCACACCTAAATGTGGCTACTGGCTTTGGCTGCGCCTCCATCCTCTGGTACACCAAGCACAGGTCAGACATCTATTTTATGTCATTAGTGGTTTCTACCCATCAGCTTTTTTTTTGCTCATGAGAAAACCTGTATTTTACTAATACGACCCACTGTCCGTGTGATTTTCTTCGCGAAGATGCATAAATGCAGCCATAATACATGCGCTGAAGTTTAAGATTATATGAGATACTTAAGACAATAAAACTATTTACAGTTTATCAGTTAACCTTTCATTTTAAAAGTATATTTAATAAGATAGAAGGCCTTAAAAAACATCAGAATGCCAGTCTAAACATCAAATGATAGCCCAACATCTAGTTCTACCAAGATTCCTAAATGTAGCTTTTGGTTTTCGTGGAATAGCCGTAAATCTTCAGGGTGAAGTAATTGGGCACGCTTAGTATTCAGGATCAGCACTTCTGTTTTGTCAGAAGTTCATGTTCATCAGTTTTTATGTCTTTAACCATGTTTCCCGTTTTGCATAGTCGCATAGTGATGTTAAATCTTGCTGACTTGAAAAGCATAATTGTGCATCATCAGTATAGAGGGCGAAGCCAACATTATGTTTGCAAATTATGTCTAAGTGGCTATATAAATAAAAACAAAAAGGTGCCTAAAACTAAACCTTGTGGGACACCATCTTAAACTGTTTAGGCTATAAAAACTCTCCATTGATTCTAAAAATCTAATAACAGTTTGTCAAGGACAAGTCTGTCCAAACTGGCCGTGTTCATTAAAATATCGTGGTCAATGGTGTCAAATAGTGCAGTATTAAAACTGACACATTTCTACAATCTGGCCAAGCAGTAGGTTATTTTCTAGTTCAGCTTCTTCAAACCAGACTGAAATGCATCACTCTTGTTATTTCTACTTACAAATGAATAGAGCTCTTGGACAACTTCATCTCCATAAAATGTGTTGGATAATGAATACTAACTGGAGAGAAATTTTTCTCTCTACAGCCCTGAATGTCTTTCAAAGTTCAGTGTCTCAGGAACCATCCAGGACTATGTGGTGTCCATGCTGTGTGGTTTGGAGGTGTGTCTCATGAGTGCACAGAACGCTGCAAGCTGGGGCTACTTCAACACCACCAACAACCAGTGGAATACAGAGATGTGAGTACAGAGTGCAGTTGCATTATTTTGTAGAGGTCACAGTGTTATTATATGAAATGCGCAATAGTAATGTTCAACAAGCAGGCTTGGGGAGTAACGGAATACGTGTAACAGCGTTACGTAATCAGGATACAAAAAAATGGTAACTGTAACCCATTACAGTTATGTCAAAAAAGAAAGTAATCAGATTACAGGTACATTTTGTAAAAAAATTTTTTGAATACTATCAGGATTAAAAAAAAATTTCATTTAAAACCAATGAAATGAATTTTTTGACAGAACACAATATAGACAGCTGCATGGTTATAGTTCAGGTTCTTTCTTGCCAGTCGTGACTCACACGAGCAACAAATTTATTTATTTTATTAAAACACATCCAAACACTGAACATGTTTTTAAGCTCTAAAATAAGCTCTAAATAAAAGTATTTTACATCATATTGCTTTTCTCTTGACTTTCTTTACACTTGTGACCTTGAAATAATCCAAAAATAATTAGATTACATTACTTTCATATTGTGATACTTAGATTACGTTACTGAAAAGGATAAGTGGTATAGAAGATGGATGGATGGATGGATGGATGAAGTAATTTGTAACTGTAATGGAATATATTTTTTTAAAGTAACCCTCCTCAACCCTGGCAACAAGTAAGGAATAAAACAATTAGGGTTGCTGTTATAGGAAACTGATCCAGGTCACCATGTGTCCCTGTCTCTGCCACTGACTAAACAACCTACCATTGTATACTCAAATCACATACTAACGTAGTGTTCCACACTGTCATTGAGTACTGGTTTTCCTATTTCGTTTAGGGTTTGAATTTTAAAAAACCTCTCATGTAGCCTTCAAACCTACCGAAAGGTCTGTTTTACGATTTGAGATGCGGATCATGACAGTGGAACATTTTAAAGAGAATTAGAACTTGTCAATCTGTTTAACATCACTGTGGAATGTACGCAAGATTAATTGTTCCTGTTATCGCTTACAACTGCTATGAATAGTCATTCCCTCAGCAGCCTCTTTTTTCTTTCTTTGTCTTGATGTTAATAAGACCAAACAACAACAACACTACAGCTTGTCATGTTACCAAGAAACCAAAGTTCCCTGTCCCCTGACGGGAAAACGTACTGGTTGCTGACACTGTTTGAGTGATAGCATCTGTCAAACCAATAAATCTAAAAGTAAATTCATTTATATACAGATGTTAAAGAGATATTTTATGGAAAACTGATTTTGCATTTACTGAAACGTATGTTTTATTGTTAGTCTGCAAGGTGCAGGCTTCCCGGTGCACTTGTTGCCCACGCTGGTGGATTCTGGGTCTATAGCCGGTCAGACCTGCTGTGAGTGGCATGGGATTCCTGCCAACACACCTGTAGGAGCAGCTCTAGGAGATTTCCAGTGCAGCGTTTACTCCTGTATGACGGATAAGACGGATGCAGGTATGGTTGAGTTATAGCTAGTTTCAGCTTGATATATCTCTACACTTTAGTTGAGCACAAGCTTAAAAATCTTCAAGGGTGGAAATGGATATTCACACATTTACATACAGTCTCATCCATAAGTATTTGGACAGTGACAAAAATGCTGCCTCTGTACACCACCGCAGTGGATTTGAAATGAAGTAGTCAGTTGAAGTGTAGACTTTCAGCTTCAATTCAGTGGGTTTAACAAAAAAAATATTGCATTAACCGTTTAGGAATTATAGCCATTATCTTTTAAAGAGTCCTTCCATTTTCACAGGCTCAAAAGTAATTGGACAAACGAACAATCATAAATGTTAATATTATTTTTAATACTTGGATTCAAACACCAATCTGGAACCCATGGACACTGAACCTTTTTCAGAGCAAGATATCAGATAGTGAAGAGTAGACGTAGATGTCTAGTTGCAACCGGACTATTTGCACGTATGAATCTGCTTCTTCATGTAAAAGTTGCCAAGTACCAGGCAATCAAGTCAAACTGAAGGTCTGAGTCACAAGACTAGGTGACATCAAGCCTAGTAGTCAGTTGGCTTGTTCAAGCTACTGCTCATGCAGCGCCAGAGTGCACAGAATCACTCTCTGCCCTCTTCTGCATACATGAGAGCACAGACACACACAATTGTCTAGTGTTGCTCTGATTGACATGGGAGAGTAACACCATCCCTCCCACCCAGAGAGCATGACCAATATTGCTCTCTTCGATTCGTGGGTACAGATGGCTGTAACATCACCAGGATTCCCCTGATGAAATGCTTTTCTGTCGCACCGCCTCCACTACCATTTTTGTGACATTCCGAAACGTTCTTCTCATATTGCAGCACATTTAATAAAATACTTCACATCTGTTGTGCCCCAGGCTCTATAGACAGCAGAGAAAATACTATGTGCACCAACAATAATAAAGTGATCCTATATTGAATGAGTCCTAGAAACACCAATGGAAATATATATTTTTAAATGTTTTGTCACACTGTGATTTAAGCACTGTGATATGCTCTGGCAGGAATAGTGTACAGTGTTTTAATATGTGATTTGTTCCCTTCATGTCATTTACAGTATTAAACATGAGCACCTCGGCACAGTTGACATTCTCCATGCCTGCTGATTTCAGCCCTGGAAATGTGCCGGATGCCTGCTCCCCCATCGCTTACTTCCCTTATTTCCACAACAGCTACCTGGCCGTGGCCGCAGCACTCAATGGAGGCAACGTTCTGGCAGCGTTTGTAGGAATGTTGACTTGTTGGATGAAAGACTTTGGTAACTACGCTGTAGATTTAATTCTGACATGCCATGCTCCAGTCTTGATAAACCAATGCTAAATCGCTTGCATGTGCATACTGGAACATTATATTTGTAATTAATTAATAATATAAATGTCAAATGTTCAATAATCCTGTTCAGCGCTGCAGTGTTAGATTGTTCTTACCAGGCACAACACTGTATCTGTGTTTATCCCGTTTACCGAATGTGTGTTCTGTTTAATTTCTTCTAATTCATTGTGCAGGAGTGGAGGTCAGTGACTCTGAAGTATATTCCAAGTTGATCGAGTGTGCCCTAACCCAACCCAGCACTGACCTCCGTGTGACCCCGACCCTGCTAGGAGAACGGCATGACCCCAGCAGCCTCGCTGTCGTGTCCCACATCTCCCCAACCAACCTCTCACTGGCTCACGTGACTCGTGCTGTTTGTGCAGGGATCGTAGCTAATCTAGCCGCTATGATGCCCCCACACGTGCTTTTGGGTGCAGGAGTGAAACGGATTATGGGTAGCGGGAGCGCTCTGTCTCGGAACGAAGCCTTGAGACAGGAAGTAGAGCAAACATTCCCTTTCCCTGTAGTCTACGGGCAAGACGTGGACTCAGCAGTTGGAGTGGCAATGGTTTTTAATGATAAGCTGTTAGGAAACGACTGACTTTAGAGTTAGCCACACACGCTACTTAGCATGCACTATAGACACACAGCACCTTTGCAGATATTATTATGTGCCATTTACAGACTTGGCTGCTCACGTGTTTCTTAAATTAAAATAGGGAATTCTATGTGACCTTAAAATCCATTAGCACATTCCTTATATTTTGGATCCACAATAAAATCTTTGATGTTCATGTCAATCCATTTGGGTTACATTACTACTTTGAGTATTAATTAAATGGAAGGGATTTTACAGATCTGTACATATATGTTATTTAATTATTGAAACTGTAATTATTACAATGTAATTTGCTAATTTATTATTGATATAATAATTTATTATTAATTTTTGTTCATTTATTACCATAACATTTTTTTTTTGTTTCTTTTCTTTAACAAATATAAAGGACATATTGTGTAACATTACAAAATACACAAAACATTAGTTAATGTAAAGTAACATTAACTAATATTTTACATCTGGGATGGACCTGGAATCTCTCCCTCCCTCCTCTCTCTGTCTCTCTTTCTCTCTCTCCCTCCCTCCCTCTCTCTCGTGCGTGCTCTCATACAGTGTTTGTGCTATACACCAATGACATTTGGGTTTGCGATCAAAAGATGGATATGAGATGAGGCTTTTGCCTCTCACAGATATGTAATATTGGATCGTTTTCTTCAATAAACAAATGACCAAGTAACCAAGTATAATATTTTTGTCTCACTTATTTAATTGGGTTCTCTTTGTCTACTTTTATGACTTGTGTGAAAATCTGATGATGTTTTAGCTCATATATATATATATATATATATATATATATATATATATATATATATATATATATATATATATATAAACAGAGCTGAGGTTGTTGGAAATATCATAGTACACATCTGTACTGATCACATCAGCAGCTACTGTGGTAAGAAAAGGCAAACGCACTTACAATATTATGGCCAAAACAGTGCAAAAAAAAAAAAACACTAACTTGCATTAGATAGCAAGGAGATCAATAAATAAATACACTAAATAAATATCGTCTATAATGTTTCAGATAACGTAAGTCACACTTTATATCTTAACATAAACAACCACACCCTGGGCCTCACCCTCTCTCTCACCCTCTTTGCAAGAATCACTTCCTAGTATGCAGCTTTATCTTCAGCAAGCTGTGAGATACAAAGTGTTTTGTATATACTTTTGTTACATGAATTTTGTATTGTTTCCATTGCACTGTTTTCAATATTGCTTAGATTGTTTCATTTGTGCATTTTGTGTGTATGTGTGTGTGTGTGTGTGTACATACATAACTGTACAGAAATGTTTTACTTCATGCAAGTTATAAACCACATCCGCAAACAGGTTTTTTTTTTTTTTTTTTTTTTTTTGCTAGCTGTGTGTGTGCTGCAGATTATGGGGTGGACAGAGAACGAAGTGACAGAGAATGAAACCATGTAGAAATTCTATAATGGAATATGTCTCTCTTTCTCTTTCGGTGCAGGACTCCCTCTACTTCACCCTTTTTCACTTGCCTCCTCTCTCTCTCTCTCTCTCGCTCTCTCTCTCTCTCTCTCTTCTTTTCTCTGTGTATGTGTGTTTTTTTTAATACAGCTGAACAGTGAATACAGCAATTTAATAATATTTGGAGAAAGTGATCCTGCAAGCTAGGCTAATTAAGATTTTTAATTTAATAAACCCAGGTATTTAATTGTAGCACTAATCCAATCCTGAGATATTGTTTTTGCAATTTGATCATTGATTGTAACCTATTCAGTAGCCAGGTCAAAGCAAACTAACAGGCTAGACCCTACATAAACAGACATGACCAGCAAATCCTAACTCCTATCATAGGGGCACTAAAGAATACACTACACTAAATAATATTACTGTATGTCTTGACAAAACTCTCTCTCTCTCTCTCTCTCTCTCTCTCTCTCTCTCTCTCTCTCTCTCTCTCTCTCTCTCTCTTGCTCTCTCGCTCTCCAACTCTCTTTTGCTCTCTCTCGCTCTCCAACTCTCTTTTGCTCTCTCTCGCTCTCCAACTCTCTCTCTCTTGCTCTCTCTCTTGCTCTCTCTCTTGCTCTCTCTCTTGCTCTCTCTCTTGCTCTCTCTCTTGCTCTCTCTCTTGCTCTCTCTCTTGCTCTCTCTCTCTTGCTCTCTCTCTCTCTCTCTCTCTCTCTCTCTCTCTCTCTCTCCATCTCTCTACTTGCCATTAATCACTTCCTCTTATGTGGCTTTATGAAGTTTAGCAAGTAGAAGACCATAAACCACGCTGTTATATTGTGAAATGTGCTACTGCAGTTGGAAATAAAATAAAATCGGGATATTTTAGTGAATGACTGGTATGTACCAATTCCTCGTATCACTATTGATCTACTTTTACACTTGCTATACTATCTTAAGTATTAATTATCTTAAATATGTGAATACCTTCAATTAGTAATCTCAGTGATTATTCACTTTTCTCACTAATAATTACATTTTTTTGTTTGTTTGTTTGTTTTTGTTTTTGTTTTTTGTCAGTGTCGACTTCTATGTAAATACCAGCCCAGCTTTAAAAGTGACAACCTTGAAGAGACACATTGTAAATAATGTTCCTGGAATATGTGATTAATTTAATTAAGTGCATGTCAATGAATGTGTTGTTCTATCACTGCTATTGATGTAGTTCTTTTCCACGTACAGTACATGTATTAAGAAAACAAGTCTTTGAAAACAACCAAAATAATTGCCACACCCCAATGATAGAGCAACGTGTGATCCATTTAGATAATAAATGGTACAATATGAAAGATATTTACAGTAATGTAGTTAGCACTTTTTGCTGGTTTGTGCTGGTGGGTTAATGCCACATTTAGGATTAAGAATCAAAAACCACCATCTCACTTCTCTTTTTTCTCATTTGCTTTCTTTCAGTCTAAAGCTTCCTGTTTCACACTCAGAAGTATATTTGGTTAAGATTTGGTTTTGGTAACGTTTTGAACCAGTGACTGGAAGGTTGTGAGTTCAAATCCCAGGACTTGTAGTCTTGTGATTAAAGCCTTTAACCCTACAACTTTTTATTTTTCCATTTTCTTTTTATGTTGTAAATTGTTGTGATGTTGCAGGAAATACCCACATTTGATTTGTAACTTTTTGGAGTTTGTTTTAATTCTGGATAAATTGTACAGTGAAGGTATATTTTCCTTTTTCCATTCCAAAACCATGGAAGGTGAAAATTTTTACACTCAACTGTATATTCAATCATATAATGTATATAATGTAAACGTATAGTCACGTTCAGAGTTACGTAAATGCGTATGTTCACATTTTAAAAACTGTCTAATTTATCTGGACATGTTTATAAATCTGAAAAAATCTTTCTACAATTACCTGAAACTAGTCTTTCTGGTGAACGAATAAAAACACTAGGGCCTTGCTGAGTAGAAAAGTCTTGAGAGCATGTATGATGAAATGTTTAGCATTTGTAAGAAAACTCCCTACGACAATTTTAGTATAGGAAATAATTCCCCAAGAAAACGTAATAGAACAAGGAATTTGGGATAGTCTACATCAATACTGCATTACAGTATAATCATAGACATAATTTGAAGCAGGATGCATGGACGCACTCATCTCCTGGTTTAGCCAAATGATAAAAAATAATCCCCTTTTCTGATTGCCATTCCCATTTTCCAAAACTTTCAGATTACTGTTGCTATATGAAATCACTTTGGATGTATTTCTACTGATAACAATCATGATGATAAAAACATTACCTGAAAAAACATGTCCAGAAACAATAAAATGGTAAAAGTTGTACCATTTTGTACCAAGTTGTACCACTACACAAGGCTACTTTCTAGGCGCTGACTAATTAGTTCATGTGTGCTTTAAGTTTTTATTCTTCATTTCATCATTCTTTTTGATTTTTTTTTTTATAATTCGACTATTTACCTAAACACACATGATCAGCTAATTGTAAATCCTAACAGACTTCGTGTCACGCCGGAATTGGTGTCTAACTACAACTCTCATAACACAGCGTGGCCTACAAACATGGCTGCCACTGACTCCAAATCCCACCACAAATGTTCCAATTCACCTGATTACTAATCCCAGACACATGGACGCAATCACACTGAACAGTATTTAAGGATTTTCAGTCATCCCACTCATTGCGAAGTATATGCTCTGTGTTTGCACACCAGTTACCAAGCCTTGTATTTAGTCATAGTCTTTCTGGTTTCCTCATTTTTGCTCTTTGCCTATACCAGTTTATGCTGTCTGCACATCACCTGACCATTGCCTGTTCTCTGACCTTGTGGTTGTCTCACATTTTGGATCTGTCTTCAAGCTTTATAAATAAAGCTTTTGATTACCTGCATCTGTTTCTGCACCTGACAATAGATAGATAGATAGATAGATAGATAGTTGGATAGATAGATGTTCTTTATTGATCCACAAGGGAAAATTTGGGGAAAATAAAATGAAACTCTACGCAGACACCCGAGCTCAGGATCTTAAGACAACTTTTGTTGTCTCAAGGTCACAAGAAAAAAAAAAAAACTCATGGCCTTTCTGGACTTCCGTCAAAGACAGAAATGGTTCTGTAAGATCGTAGATAGGTCTACACTTTAAAACAAGATCTAGGCTGCTGCAAACTGTTTATAGATCAGCCCAAAAATGCCACCAGCAGACTTGCTTTTCATATCTTCAAATTTGTTCCAAAACTATCACAGTATGGTGTAACCCTACCAGTGTTGTGTTTTTCCATGACGCACATTCAGAGAGGGTGGGGTCAATTAGCATATAAACGAAAGCTTTAAGCTCTAGATTTACATTTAACATTGTTATTTATTTTTAACATTAATATTTATATTTAACATTTAGAGGTAAAATTTACATTGAAACTTAAAACTATTATTTGACTTGAGTCGCTATCTAAATGTATCAGAAATCAGAGAGAAAAGAGTTTTCAACTACATTTGGTGCCCCATAGCTTTATAATGGATTCTGATAGCATGTTCTGTAATATTTTCTGAACTGTCTGGAATGTAACCCAAAAACTAGAGTAAATCTGATAAAATTGTAATAGAGTTCTTTTGTTGTCAGCTGTAACCTATTTAACAGTTTTTATTGATTTGGGAAACTTATCACTGCTTTTAAGTTAGCTTGCTTTCATAGTTACATTAGATAGATGATGGAAAGCTACAGTATATTGTTATAATATGTGAATTTTTCCAGAAGCTGGGTTTTTTTTCTCAGTTTTTTTCAGTTTGGGTATAGACAATCCCCACTTCTTGCTTTAATCCAAATTCAAAACCAGATATGAATATTTTTAGGACTAAACAGACACAGATGCAAATATGTATAATAACATTGCATTATACGCCTAGTGCATATAGAAATGATGAGATCCTTACTGATAAAAACAATGAAATAAAATCATAAGACTGAGCATAATTATGGACAGAATATGGCAGTTATAATCAGTTGTCTTCTTCTCTATTTTATTTTATTTACCTTTACCACCAACTGTTCTTCGGATCCAAAAGGCTGTTTTTTTTTTTTTTTTTTGTGCAGTTGAGTTTTACAGTCAACCTAGTGTGGTTCCTCATAATACAGAGTAAATTTTTAAATAATAAAGGACCATTAGATTGTAATACACCAGCTTGAAACCAGATCACCTTCTTGACATATCAGGATTCTTCAATACAACTCTTGATCTAGGATACAGTTGAGGCCAAATGTTGACATACACCTAGGCTACATTCAAACAAAATTTTTACCGTACACTTCCTGTGTTAAATCTACTTTATTTCCCAAAGAGGTAGTTTTAAAATAATACCTAGGATACAGATTTATTTCAGATTTTATTTACTATATCAGATTTTCTGTGGGTCAAAAGTTTACATACACTTTGTTAGGATTTGGTGGAATTGCCTTTTAATTGCTTAACTTGAATCAAACATATGGGGTAGCCTTCCTCAAGCCTCTGACAATACTTTGCCGGAATTTTTGCCCATTCCTCTTGACAGAACTAGTGTAACTGCCTCCTTGCTCAGACACACTTTTTCAGTTCAGTCCACATATTTTATATAGGATTTAGGTTAGGGCGTTGTGATGGGCACTCTAAAACTTTCACTTTGATGTCTTTATGACAACTTTGGAGATATGCTTAAGATCATTGTTCTGCTAGAAGACCAAGATGTGACAAAGTTTGAACTTTTTGGCTGATGTCTTGAGGTGCTGCTTCAGTATCCCCTTGTGCGTCCACCTGAACAATACCAAGTGTTCAGTTGTTTGAAAATTGTTCCTAAGGACGAACTGGACTTGTGGAGGGCCACTATTTTTTTCTGAGGTCATGGCTCAGTTGCTTTAATTGTCATGGAATTAAGGACAAAAATACACTGTCACTAAAGCTAAGCCCTTTTACAGCCACAGGTGCGCCCCCAATTATCTCCGAATTATGACCATTGGTCAATCAGAAGCTTGTAAATATGATTAATTTCTGGAATCTTCCAGACTGTTTAAAAATACAGTCAACTTGGTGTATGAAAACTTTAGACCTACTGGAATTCTGATATAGTGAATTAAATAATAACTTAGTCTCTAGTCGATTGCTTTAAAATTATCTCTCAATGTAGATGTAACAATGTAGAAACCTTAATTGCCTTGCCAAAAGAAATGTATGGTAGCATGAAATGAGTTGAGTTGTGAAAAACTATGATTGAATAT
This sequence comes from Ictalurus punctatus, assembly GCF_001660625.3. Lineage (NCBI taxonomy): Eukaryota > Metazoa > Chordata > Actinopteri > Siluriformes > Ictaluridae > Ictalurus > Ictalurus punctatus. The sequence goes on along the minus strand of NC_030443.2, from coordinate 13,981,943 downwards.
CTTACACTTAGGGGTATGTAAACTTTTGGACTGAAATGTAAGTTACTGTAAGTTACATGATATATGACTCACTATAATATACTTACGACAAGCGTAGAGAACAGAAATAAATATGTAATACCTAATACCTAGAATTTATTATTTGACTTAATAACATTTCTGATATTATTATTTTTCACAATAAGCCTTGTGCTGAACAGAAATGCCCCCTCTTTACCCAGAGCTGTGACACCGAAAAGGAACGACAATCAACAAGTTGCAAAGTATGAAATCCTTTTCTTTGGAGGTAGATGAGAGGACGGATGAGAAGAGGGAAGAGGCCAGAGCAATGAGAGAACATTGTCAAGCAAAAGCCAAAACACCATTGGACACTGACATCGAAAAGGACCTTGGTTGTACCATTGCCCTAATCCAAATCAACCCGAATTTTTCTGAGTGAGTAAAAGGCCTATGTTTATTAGGTACCTACAGTAGTAATGTGCTATTTCACATTTTAATACTAAGGGTAACAAGGTATCAATACTGGATTGGCAGGCAAGCCAAAAATAGCCATTTTAAGGATAGGAGCTAAGAATTCTTCCAGCTGATCTGAAGATACTCCAAGTGCACAAATAAACATTGAATATCTGATCAACCCTATCTCCTGACTCATCTTTGCTGAATTTCAAACAACTTTCATACTACATCCATTTTTCCACAGTTATTTGAATACCACCTTGCTTGGCCAATTGGCAGATTGCTTGCAATATGAAGTGCTAATCAATCATAATGCGGGACACACATTTTTTTCAGAATACGGGTGGGAAGACATAACACGGGGATGTGTGGCCTGCACAGAGATCTGAACTTAACCCAACTGAAGACCTTGGGGATGAACTTTGGGATGAAATTTGGAATGGGATGTTCAAAAAGCACAAGTGGATGTGATGGTCAGGTGTCCACAAACCTTTGGCCATATAATGCATCTTAGGTTTTATAAGATTTAGGTGCTTTGTGCGTTTATAAGTTATATATAACTGAGCTAATGATAAGTACTAGTGTTTTCCAATAAAATGTACAATTTTATGTCTAGAAAATAAGAAATGCTGTAAGTCAACAGTTCATCCATTACTAATTAGTAAATAGAGTATGAAGGGTTTGTGTTTGTTCTTTCTGCAGCGAAATACAAGGTATTAACGCCGAACCAGTTCAGCATGAGAGGTTTGGCCTTAAGAAGCTTTTTGATGCCGTGTCCAGTGCTGACGTCAACAGGCTGGAGGGCCTGGAGGAGTATCTGTGTAGAACAAACAAGAAGCTGACAAGCCCTGATTGTAAGAACTTGGTGTAAAACTCCACATATCTGCACACAGAATCCTTACTAGGCCTCTTATCACTGTATGTATCAATACATAATACAGGATTATAGTATTAATAGCATTATTATGTCCCATGTCCCTCAGATTTGCCCAATGGAAAGACAGTCCTGATGAAGGCTCTGCTAAACCTGAGAAATGGAAAAAACGAAACAGTGGAGCACTTGCTGTGCATTGCAGAAAGAAAAAACGATCTTCATGAGTTAGTGAATGCAGCATGCACAGATCCCTACTATAAAGGTGTGAATATTTGAACCATTATTCATTTCTGAAGATATATTACCGAATATGATGTTCTACATACCATTTTGGTATAAAATTATGAAACAGTATGTTACTCATCTGTGTTGAGAACGGTCCACAACCTAAATAATATCTGGTAAGGGGTAGTCTTATGGTAGTCCTTTTCCCCTAAAGTGGGACAGATGGTGCATTCTAACAACAGGTAGCTGCAGTCAGTAATTGTATACCTACATAGTGCACCTATATGCTAGGTTTAACTGATAAAGACATGTGCTACTGGGTTTATGTACACTTTTCCTTCTTGCTGGAATGTTGCTGCACAGATTTCTTCCCATAAAGTAATATTCGCAACAACACTAGTGAGGCACTGACGTAGGGTGAACTGGTCACATATGTCTCTCCAATTCATGCGAAAATATTTGGTGAGGTTGAAATCAGGGCTCTATGAAGTCCTGTCAAGTTCTTCCATTCCACATCAGCAGGCGTTTGTGGTGACTGACTTTAACGTGTTGGAAGAAGAAAATGCTAGCTCTAACCTGTCCAAGTGGGTAGTTGCGATAGTAACATACTTACAGTGTTGTTTTTGTGGGATTTGTGAAGGACAAACAGCTCTTCATATAGCCATTGAGAGGAGGAACAAGCATTATGTTGAGCTGCTCATTCAGAAAGGGGCTGATGTCCATGCAAAGGCTTGTGGGAAATTCTTCCAGCCACTTAGTGAAACATGTTTCTACTTTGGTAAGTGTTGGATGGGCATGATTTTATTTATTTTATTTTTTTTTGAGGTACACATCCTTTCTGTTATAGGAATGTTAAGTAAAAGAGCATAGGTCATATATAGGACAATGACCTTAACTTTATCAATAATATACTTAAATATATTTGATCTGTTCATTAATAAATTCCAAATCCTTTTCCACTTGTTTCTACTTGGTAAGTGATGGTGAGGTAAAAAAAAAAAAAAAAAATCCTTTGTGTTATAGGAATATTTACTATAACAGCATAGAATGTTTACTATAAGAGATTATAGTAGTTATAGAGATTATTCTAATATTTTGTTATATATTAGAATCATCAAGGTTAAAACAAAAAAAAGCTTGAAATATTTCACTTTATGTGTAATGAATCTAGAATATATGAAAGTTCCACTTTTTTAATTAAATTACAGAAAAAACCTAACATTTCCATGATATAATTTTTTAAAAATGCACCTGTATATATAAAACCATGTTTTCTTTGTAGCTTAATCAAGAATATACATTTCACATGTTCGTTAATAAATAAATAAATAAATAAATAAATAAATAAATAAATAAACAAAGTCTTTTCCACAGGGGAGCTTCCTCTTTCTCTGGCAGCGTGTACTAATCAGAAAGACATAGTGGACCTGCTGATGGATAAAGCAGACATGAGGCGTACGGACACTCTGGGCAACACGGTTCTTCATGCCCTTGTGATGGTGGCTGATAACAGCCCTGAAAATACAGACTTCGTCATTTCCATGTACGACTACATTCTTACCAAAGACGCCGCTAAGAATCCCAAAGAAAAGAAGCTGGAGGACATTGAGAACAGTCAGGGACTTACTTCCATCAAGCTGGCTGCGAAGCTAGGAAGGATTGGGGTAAGAGTGTATCAGTACATGAAAGGTACTATAAATGCTAAATAATGAGTGACCTGATCAAGCTTCCCAGCTCAAATATGGTGGGTTTGGTTAGTCATCTATATTTACATACATTTATAGCATTTAGCATACGCCCTTATCCAGAGCATCTTACAGAAGTGAAACTAGAAGGTAGTAGACGGATAATACAGACAGGACAACCTTAAAGATGGAGGGATGATGGGATTGGGTGGGGCGGACTGAGCAATCAGACTCTGCCCCAATAGATCTTTCCAATACATTTTACACATCTAGGTAAAATACAATATAAAATGAATGCAGAGTTTTTATAGCTCATTAGACATTTTCAAAGCTTTCCCAATATCTGTATTTTGGTTCCACCCACAAGGTGATCAAGCTTTATTCTCCATATTAGCTGTGCTAGAAGCCGGAAGAGAGAACATTGGTGGCTTGAGGGACTGGCTGGAGAAACACTGATTTGTTTTAGTGAAGTCTTGCACAATCACGTTCTGCATTTATATATTGGTGTTTCCTATTTTCAACAGGCTTATTCATTTCATTTGGTCTTGTGATGTTTTTACGAAAGTATCTGAGATAAATTTTTCCCCATTCTGTTGTCTGAAATAAATATTATCTGATGCTCTTGACCTGTATCGGAATGATTTTATGCTTAGCGCTACTGCAACATGATTGGCTGATTGGATAACTGCATGTATGAATACGCGTACATAATAAAGTGGACATTGAGTGTAAATTCACAGTGCTTGGCATGGGTCTGGAAAAAACATACTAAATGAAAATATTCTTTGTTCCTCCAGCTGCTTAAACACATTCTGCATCGTGAGTTCCTGCAGGAAGAGTGCAGGCATCTGTCCCGAATGTTCACAGAGTGGGCATATGGCCCAGTGTGCGGTTCACTGTACGACGTGGATGATATTGACACCTACAAACCAAACTCTGTCCTAGAGATAGTTGTTAATGGCACAGAGACACCTGTAAGAGAAAAATACTCTGCAGAAACTTAACTTATAAGCCAATATATGTAAATTCTGCACTTTTATATATATATATATATATATATATATATATATATATATATATATATATATATATATATAAAATCATATAGCCTGTGTACGCAAGCCAATTACAGTTAGATTACATGTTAAATGCATGTACTTGATGATGCTGTGGTCTTTTGTTCCAGAATCGTCTCGAGATGCTCCAGATTGAGCCACTTAATAAACTGCTGGAAGACAAATGGAACAGATTTGCCAAATGGATATTCCTCTTTAAGTTTATTGTTTATTTCATATATCTCATCATCTTCACAGTTACTTCTTATCACCGTGAAGAAGGAACAGTGAGTTCAGGCCACATCTAGTTACAGTAGATTTGGATGTGCTACTATACACTTCCCACCTACATGGAGTTTAAGTTTATTCAGAGAAATAGCTCATTTAATTAAACAAAGCACCATAACATATAAACAGTTACAATACCAAAAAAAATATCCTGTTATTTTGGTCAGATTTCATTTTGTTAAATCTTTATTGATTTGGACAAAAAAAAAAAAAAAAACAACTATGCATGCAAAATATTATCTTAAGTCTTGCTATTAACTGATCATCATTTTATCTGTCAATCTAGCCTTCATTTTCATTCAAGAACACAACTTTGGACTACCTTCTGCTTGCTGGTCAAGTCATCATGGCTACCGGATCAGTCTACTTCTTATTTAGTGTGGTGTGTATCATTTACTTTAGTTTTGAAACAAATGCTAACGTTAATTAAAGTTTAACGATGACTTATGTCTTCTTGTAGCTGATGGATATACATAAAAAGCGGCCAAGTCTGAAAAAAATACTGGTAGATGGCTATTCTGACCTGCTTTTGTGAGTGCTTGATCTTTTAATATATATATATATATATATATATATATATATATATATATATATATATATATATATATATATATATATATATATATATATATATATATATATACAGTATATAATAAGTATTAACTGATAAAAACAGGCAGGTTGTTGTACATATTTCCAGTCATATATTAACTTCATATATTAACACAATGAATTTGAAATGAAGTAATCAAGATATGATTGAAGTGTAGAATAAAAAATGGACGGACTCTGTAATAAATGGCTGAAATTCCTGAAAGGTTAATGCAATATTTTTGTTAAACCCCTTAAATTAAAGCCAAAAGTCTGCATTTCAATCACAATCTTGATTGCTTCGTTTCAAATCCATTTTGGTGGTGTATTTTTGGTGCAAATTTCTGTCCAAATACTTATGGACCTGTCTGTATTTTTAAACAATCTGTATGTTTTGTGGTGCTGCAGTTTATTACAGGCTGGGTTGTTTATAATCTCTGCTGGGCTGTATGTCTTCAAGAGGCAAGAGTATCTTGCCTTTCTGGTGCTCAGTGTGGCTATGTGCTGGGTTAATCTGCTCTACTTCTCCAGAGGAACTCAACACATGGGCATCTACAACATCATGATTCAGAGGGTGACTGACATTTTGCTTTACTGAAGTTAACACTCCTATAGTAAAACTTTTGACTGTCATGCCCTGATAGGAAATCCTGACCCACACTTCATTGCACCAATTCATCAGGTCCACACACCATTGTGAAATGATGCGAGGAACTCATCAAAATATAACTTTTAAAATTTAATGAAAAACTTAATGAAACCACTTCTTAGAGAAGAGTTTACAGCAGAGTCACTTTTATCCCACAACGGAAATGCCACAAAAGCATTGGTTGGCACAGATTCAAAATGCCATTAAAACGTTAAATGTGGCTAATTATAGTCTAGATTTCAAACTGAGCAACATATCAGAAAACTGTTAAAACATTTTACAGCAGAACGAGACATGGCTTTGCTACAGAACTGTCAAAAGCTTCAGGTGCATGTGGGAAAGTGCATGCAGATTCATGAGGCTCGACTGTCCAAAATTGTCATCAACAAGACCTTTTTATTTATCGACAAATAACTCCCCTAAAATATTGGATAAGTTATCAAGGACAGCTGAAAAACGACCGAACACTCTACCCAAAAATAATTTGCGGAGATGTAACTTAAAACTTCAAAACTTAAAACTTCAACGGTCCCGTTGACTGAAATGGGAGTAGCCGGGGTTAAAAATTGTACTGTAGCCAGCCATTAGAGGGCCTCAGGGACATTTTGGCTTCAATTTTTACACCCTGTTATAATGTCCACCCATATATACAGTTATTGGGTAAAAACACTGAACTAAGTGTTCCTTTCTTTTGGCTCTTCGTCTCTGGTTAAATCTTCACCGTGAATTCTGGTATAGTTCATGTGACACTGCCCCTACACACTCACATTACATTCAAGACTTCACCCTGTGTGAGCGTCTACAAAATGTTTTGACATGCTCGTAGATACGTGCTCATAGAAGTATAAATCAACCCAAATGTCATTGTTTCATGATCTGAAAAAATATACACTGCCTCCAAGTGATGCATATCTGCTACTACAAGGTGTTTCCATCTTACATTATTGAGGTTACGTTATGAGGTTAGGCCTAAATATTCTGACTCCTCTCATTCTGTTTACTAGATATTCCTTGGCGACATCTTGCGCTTCCTCTTTGTCTACATTGTCTTCCTCATTGGATTTTCAGCAGGTACCATTCACTAAATCATCACTCTCTGCTCCACAAAGGTCATTCCAGTCACTAAAGCATTTGCTTTTTTTTTGTGCTCCCAAAACAGCTGTGGTGACTCTACTGCACGAACCTAAAAACAATAGTACAAATGTGACAGAAAGCTGCAACAAACCCACCTTTAAAAGCATCTCATTCACCACATTGGAACTGTTTAAGTTCACTATAGGCATGGGAGACCTGGAGTTCACGGAGAAGTATGAGAATATACACGCATTTTATATGCTGCTCTTATCCTACCTTGTGCTCACGTATATTCTGCTGCTGAATATGTTGATCGCTCTGATGAGCAAGACTGTCGAAGACATGTCTGAGAAGAGCTCCAGCATCTGGAAACTACAGGTACACATACCGTGCCCTATGCCTCTTTTTGCATACATGTATGTGCAACCTCCTATTTGTATTTATATTTGAGTATATGTATGTGTATATACACTACCAGTCACTCGACTGAAATGTTTCTCATGATCTTAAAAACCTTAAAAAAAAAGGTGTGTGATGTTTGAAATCGGTGTTGTAGACAAAAATATTAAACGTATTCATTTCTTGAATTAGAAAACAAACATTTTATTTACAAAAAAAGACATCTCAGGGGGATCCCTCAAGAAATTGGTTGAGAAAATGCCAACAATACATTTTTGAAATTGTAGTCAAAAGGGGGGTCTACTTTGAAGATGCTAAAATATTAAATTATTTTAATTTACTTTGGAAATATAAATACAAATATGAGTGTGTGTGTATATATATATATATATATATATATATATATATATATATATATATATATATATATATATATATATATATATACTCAGCAAAAAAAAGAAACTTCCTCTCACATTCAGCTGTTTTTATTTCCAGCAAATTTCTTAACGTGTAAATATTTGTATTAACATAAAAATATTCAATATTCAATATTAAAAATAACAGTGAACATCTGCTTTAAGTAGTACAGTGCATCTCATCCTCATGGACTGCTCCAGATGTGTCAGTTCTTGCTGTGAGATGTTACTCCACTCTTCCATCAAGGCATTTGCGATTCTCGAATTTCCACTGCAAGGACAATTAGCTGTCCTTCCTGTCTCCCTGTAGCACTGTCTCAGGCATCTTACATAACAGACATTGCAGTTTATTGCTCTGGCCACATCTGCAGTCCTCATGCCTCCCTGCAGCAGGACTATGGCATGTTCACGCAGGTGAGCAGGAACCCTAGGCATCTTTCTTTTGGTGTTTTTCAGAGTCAGTAGAAAGATCTGTAATGCTTATTTGGATCTCCTGAAAGAAGGACGTTTATTTTTTTTGCTGAGTATATATATATATATATATATATATATATATATATATATATATATATATATATATACACACACACTTATTCTATATATTTTTTAAAGAATGATTTTTATTAATTTTGTGCGATTTAAAGAAACAATTATGAAATAATCTTTATTAACACTGCCAAGCTTGATACAGATTACTTATAGCTACAACTAGAATGATGAATGGGTGTTTATCATTTATTAGCTCCATAGTTAACATAAATTCAAATTTGGTTCCATTTGCAACTTATATGGCTTCTATGTTCAGGGACTCATTATTCCATTCTAAGCATTTAGGCCTTGGTGACAATGCATCATGTTTCTGTGTAACAGTAAATGTTCTGGATGTTTGCGTTTTCCCAGCGTGCCATCACCATCCTGGATCTGGAGAGATTTGCATGCTGTCTGAAGAAGAAGTTGCGCTCAGGAGTGAGGAGGAACCTGGGCAAAAGCGAGGCAGACTGGCGCTGGTGTCTTAGGTTAAAAGAAAAATCTTGATAACCATAGACCGGAAAGTAAACGTGAAAGATGGTGTAGCAAAGAGATATTCAAACTGTGGAATTGCAGGGGGTCGTGGATATGAAAAATACAAACAAACAAAATTAAATATCTGTTTCAGACATGTCTTTTATACATACAGTAGGACCTTCACATTTTAACAGCAGAGCACAAAAATATGCCAAAAGCAAAGTATTGTTTTGTCTCTAATAAAAACGGCAGGTGAGCCAATCAACATACACTATATAGCCTAAAGTTTGCGGACACCTGACCATCACACCAATATGTAGGCCATGTAGGATGTCTTTGTATGCTCTAGCATTAAAATTACCCTGTTTGAGGCAAATATGCTAACCACTAAGCCACCGTTCCCCCCTCACTCAAAACAATTACTTTTAAATACTTTAGTGTGGACACTTTTTAACTGATTCAAGCATAATTCTGACTAGTGACATCCACTTTTAATTCAGTTAAATTTTCAAGTCACTTTCATTTGTATCACGCTTTTTAAAAAACGATGTGCACATTATGAGAATTATTAAGAGAGTTCTGGAATGAGCACGAGACATTCGTTATGATTACAAACATATATCTACATGGTCCGGGTGAGATTATTTACTGAAGCTTTTATCTGAGTAAGAGTTTTTTTGGTTTCTGCTTTCCTATGTAAAATAACAGCGCTTGGAGCAGTCACCTAATGACTTTGATTTTACAAGACACCTAAGCACATTATTTCTAACCAATAATATATTTCTGTGGTCAATTGAGTATTGTTTACAAGTCAACAAGTTGTTTTTAGATGGTGGGCAGTAATTGGTGCATTTGTCCCTGTGCTCTCTGCAGAGTGGAAGAAGTTAACTGGAAAAATTGGAACCGCAATCTGGGAATCATCAGTGAGGATCCTGGAGAATGCAAAACAGTAATGCGAACGGAACCTTACAGAGGTATTCAGGTTTCGTTTCTAATTAGTGGTGTAATTACATGTGGTGACACAGTTTCAGTGCCAATTTGTTTGTTAACAGATTTAAGTCTTCGCCTTTATAGAGGTGTAAGTAATAAGTGTTGATGCTTATGATATGTATCACTCTCTCCAGAGCCCAGCCAGTGTGATGTCAGTCGAAAGTGATGCAAGCGGTCTATAGTCCAGGCAGAAGAAGAGACACAACCCCTGGCCTACAGCTCAGCACAATGAAAATAAATATATACTTGAGCACTGATCCAAGTTTTTTTAGGCAATTATAAAATAAAGGAGGCTTTGGAAGTCTGTTTTCTTAGAGTATTTAAGTCATATATGTATTTGCAACATCTTCCTGCGATCCTGCTTATTTATTTGTTTGTTCTGTAGCGGACATTTTGTTTTGCATCTCTCCTTTTGCTTTCCAATTATACCCAATTCGTCAGGGTAGGAGGTTAACAATTTCCTCTTCCTGTATGCAACATGGCTTCTATACAAAAAAAAAAAAAAAACAGAGAAAAAGTTCAACATTATTTCATTAATATATTATTATATGTGCTTGTTTGTTAACATGTCAGGAATTGTGTAGTCTAGGCTTCTACTCCAAGGTCAGCACAAAGATAAAGCTGTCTCTTTGGCCATTGCAAACACATTCCTGTTCACAATATATGTCCAGTGAGGAAGTTTTCATTAACACATGAATCTTAGGAAGGGTGTGCCTTTCCCAAACTGTTGACAGAAATTTGGAAGCACACAATTGTCTAGAATGTCTTTGTGTGCTGTAGCATTAAGATGTCCCTTCAATGGACCCAAGGGTCAAGCCCAAACCTGTTCCAGCATGACAGTGCCCCTGTGCACAAAGCGAGGTCCATAAAAAACATGGTTTGACAAGGTTGGAGTGGAAGAACCCGAGCGGACTGTACAGAACCTTGACCCTAACCCCACTGAACACCTTTGGAGTGAACTGGAATGCTGATTAAGTGCCCCAGGCCTCCTCATCTGACATCAGTGCCCGACTTCAATAATGCTCTTATGGCTGAATGAGCAAAATGCCCACAGGCATGTGTCAAAATCTAGTGGAAAGCCCTCCCAAAACATTGGAGGTTATTATAACAAGGTGACCACATACTTTTGGCCGTATACAGTAATGTCTTTATGATAATGAAACAATTAAAAATTATTAAATAATCATTATTAGATAAATAATAATAATTATTAAATACATATTAAACATATTAAATAGTTTAATATGATGAAGGCCTAAGAAATACCAATACAGCAGTCTAAACATGTACATTAGTAGTAAAACTCCTATAAGATGTCTAAAGTTCTCAAGAACACAAGTTTAAGGGTGACATTTTTTTTTTTTTTTAAATCTTCCACCAACTGAGCTGCAAGTGATCCTGGGTACTAATAGTAGGCCTGCCTCAGCAAAATAAGTGTGATCTAAACCACTCAGAGCTTTAAATGTCATAAGTAGGACTATGTAACCAGTGCACAACTTAACAAGCAGCTTGTTATAGCTTGTTGAAAAGCTTCCTGAAAAAAGCAGCAGAGCAGCCAGCCAGCAAAACATTATAGTAGTCTAATCTAAGTTATATAAACATGCACCAGATTCTCAGCATGATAATGCTCAGTTCTCAGAAATGATATAAGGGACTGCACGTGGAGTTCTACCATAGAATAGCCAGGAAGCTCTAGAGTGAAATAATTCGACAGACTAAGTACTCAGGATAAGCATTTCTGTTTCATCAGAATTTAGATAAAGAGTTAATTAATATTATGGTTTTTATGTCTTTAACTATGTTTTCTATTATGCATAGCTGTGGTGCTGTATCAGATCAAACCAATAAGTATAATTGGCTAATGTCAGTGGAGAAGTGAGTCAAAATAATGCATACAAATTACAACAAAAAGGAGCCTAAAACTGAACCCTTTTCTGTTTGATTTTGTTCTATGCTGTTTTAAACATAGAGAGGACCTTTGGTAACCCTAACATTAACCTAACAACTAGAATTTGATAATAACATAGGTTTGGGATTTTTAAAACACATTCCAAGTTCATGTAAAACAAAATGTTTTGCGTTACATCAAATTTCCCACGGGTTCCATTGAACTGTTTTCAGTTTTGCATAGACTGTTTCACTTGTGCAGTTTCTTTTCACCAAATCACATGAGAGTGTTGGGTCTGACATTTGTATGTGTGTGTGTGTGTGCCCTTGTTAATGTGCAGAAATGGGTAATGTCATGCTCTAAGAAAACCACATCTGCAAAACACCAGCTGAGTGTGTGCTACATATCATGCAACATTGTAACACACACACACAAAAAATATACCATTTCTGATCCTAAAATAGAACCTGTTTGATTGGTTAATGACTGAATGACATGACAACATTAAACATTGAATAAACATGTAAACCTGGACACATTTAGTCTTGCTCTTTTTAAATTTGTATCTCATTTTTAATTGAGCTAGTGATGATATTTGATAAGTGCATGTATCTGCTGTCATTATATAAAAAAAAAAACGGGCACCTAATCTTGTTTAATGAGGAAAAGGCCACTCTATTTAGATATATATTTTTATCAGCACAATGCAAAATTTACCATTTTAAATTCAGTAGCTCAACAGACAAGTTGCAGGCGTCTTATGTTGAACTGCAAAAATTAGGAAGGTCACCTAAGAGCAAATCAATCCTAAATGAGTCTGGGGGTCTCTTTGGGATTCTCTTACATCTGTGATTCACCTGAAAATCACACATGCTTGCTCTCTCCCACTCTCTCTCTCTCTCTCTCTCTCTCTCTCTCTGTGTGTGTGTGTGTCTCTCTCGCCGTTTCTCTCACATGCGAGTGATCACTTCCTCTTCTGCTTCATTTTTAGCAAGCCGAAAGGTTGAGTTCCAGAATAGAAGATGTTTCTAAGGTGTTAACACAGTTGGGGATCAAATTCAATTCAACTTCAGCACAGGTTGGATATTTTAGTGAGTGTTTGGTAAGTTCAAATTCCACATCTCACTACTCATCTAATTTTATGTATTTTTATTTAAATAAGCATTATCTGTGATTTTCTCTTTTATAATACAGATCTTTCATTGCCCTCCACATAAATACATCCCCAGCTTTAAATCGAAAGCCTTGAATTGTCCTATTTTAGCTAATGCTAATGGAATATGCAATTGATAAATAATTATGCACATGCCAGTGATATGTTGTTGCTATTTATATAGTTTTTTATACTCTTGTTTTTAAAAAAAAAAATTATTATTATTTTCTTAATTATCTGCAAAACAAACACGCCATTTGATTAACAAACAACTGCCACACCCCAGTGATAGAGAGATCTGCGATACATTTAGAGTCGATCAGTAATATGATATGAAAGATAAGTGCAGTAATGTGGTTAGCATGCCTGCACCCTGAGCCCATCTCTCAGCTCCCTGCTCTCATTTATGTCATTTGGTTTGTTTACTGGTTTTGATGCTTTTGCGCTTTGATTTGAAAGTTTTTCACTAGGAGATAATGCATCTAAATCTTGATATATGAAACAGTTATTGATTCTGGCTAATGCATAAGAGCATCATGTAACAGCAGCATTATGAAACATTAATAATTCATAACTCAGCTTGGCTTAGTAGTGCTCATAACAATCTGACCATTATCTGTTGTTTTCACATCTGCAAATGCAAGTGGCTGTTTTTACATGTTTGTCCATGGCAAATGTAGGAAGCAATCTGCCAGACACTTTTATTTAAAGCAAGAAACTGAATGCAATTATATAGCAAACATAGTATAATGCAATTATATATAATCCTATTACAGAACGGGGCAGTTCAGGGTTGTTCAAGTCCCCTACAGTGGGCTCACTGAATTATTTGCTGAATATAACAATAATGTAAATCATATGCTATGGCCTTAACGGTCACCATAACGCATCCCAATCAAACACCTCTCTACTGCCATCATGAAAACATCACAACTAAAAGGAATCCCTTATAGAAGAATAGTGTTCATGCCTTCAGTAGTAAGATATTTTATGTTGTTTTTTTCCCATTAATTTGTCATTAATTGGCGCCACTTTTATTTTGTTAATGTAAACTTATTAATATAATTCTTGAATTATCTGCATTTGCATTTCTGACAAGAGCATATGAGCTAGAACTCACAATATACAGCTACACTATGAGGCCAAAAGTTTGTGGACGCCTGACCATTACAATCATATGTGCTTGTTGAACATCCCATTACAGATATATTCCATTATTTGCTGTTATATTAAGCTCAACTCTTCTGGGAAGGCTTAGCTGTGGAGATTTGTGCTCATCCAGCCACAATAGCATTAGTGAGGTCAGGCACTGATGCTGAGTGAGGAGGCCTGGGGTGTAGTCAGCATTCCAATTCATTCCAAAGGTGTTCAGTTGGCTTGAGGGAGGGAGTTTGTGCAGGCCACTTGAGTTCTTCCAGACCAACCTTGGCAAGCCATGTCTTCAGGGATCTTGCTTTGTGCACAGGGGTCTTGTCATGTTGGAACAAGTTTTAGCCTCTTAGTTCCAGTGAAGGGAAATTGTAATGCTACAGGATACATAGTTATTCTAGACAATCATGTGCCTCTAATTTTGTGGCAACAGTTTGGAAAAAGCCTACATCATCATATCATGGGAACCATTGTTGTGGTAACAAAATACAAAGACGCTTACAATATTAGGGATCCACACAGTCCTAAAACCACCACTTAGACTTCTAATTTTTTCCCCATTTGCTTTCTGCTTTTCAATCTGTATCATAAAATTTGGCTTCCTCTTTATTTCTTGAACATATATTAAGTTATATCTACATTTACAGTTACAGTGGGGGAAATAAGTATTGAACGTGTCAACATTTTTTTCAGTGAATATATTTCCAATGAGGCTATTCATATGAAATTTTCACCAGACATCAGTATTAAGTCAAGAAATCTGGAAATATAAAGAATTCACAACATTAAAGTCCATAAATAAAGTTATGTGTAATAAATTGGAATGACACAGGAAAAAAAGTATTGAACAGGCTAACCGAATATTTAGTCATTAACATTGGGACTGAGTTTTTTTTTCTTATGTTTGAAATCATTGGGATATTACAGGATACACCTACATTTAATTTGTAACATTTTGGAATTAGGGGTGCAAACTTTTGAACGCAACCCTAAATCTAATCAGTACAGGTACACTAATATAATCAGAACAGTATACATACTCATATAAAGAATTAATAAGTTTAATTTATCTAGCACTTGGTATAATAAAGCTGAAGAAATGCTGTTCACAGCCCAATGAAACTAATCTACTCTGGTGAATCAGTAAAAACACTGGGGCTTTACTGAGTAGAACAGTACTAATAGAAAACTTCAAGAATTTAAGTTAAAAAACAAAACAAAAAACAGTCACCAAGGAAGCTTAAAATAACAAGTATGTTGCGACAATCTACACTGAGATTATATCACAATATAATAATAATTTTCTTTATAACAGCCAAGGCGTCATTTAAAGCAGAATACATGAAGACTGTTTCAATCGATACTATTTCAGATTAATATTGCTTTCAGATTAATATTGCCATGTGAAATCACTTACAATATTTATTACTGATAACCTTCAGAAATGGTACGTGATAATCATGATGACAACCAGCATTACTTAGGCTAGTACATGAGCCTAGCTAGCTAGGAGCTGACTAATTAGTTCATGAATTAGCATGAATGAAGGAGAATAGGTATCTTGCTAGCTAAGTCTGAAGGAGAAAGGTATTATTCTAGCTAAGCTACTAATTAAGCTTCTAACTCCCTGTGCTAAAACACATATATTTATACACATGTACAGTCTTTACTTTAGCACCAGTCCTCTCTGTTTTCCTTTTTGGGTTTTTTATTTTTATTTTTATTTTTTTTTTACTACTGCTTGTAGCCCATTCTATAGTCAGACTAAATCATGCTAACTAACAGGCATTTAGAAGTTAGCAAGATAGCACCCTACATAAATAGCCATGATCAGTTAAGCCTAACAGCATTTGCTAGGCATCAATAAATGAATACAATCTCTGGTTATACTGTATGTTTCAGATAACATAGCTAACATTTTACTTCATGATAGAAACATTTGAATTTCACATTTGTAAACCAGTTGCTGTTTCTCTGTATTAAAAGCTATATGTACTATTGGTAATACTTTTAGCTCTGGGTAATACACAAAGTCGCTCGGCCACTGAGAGTACATTGCATGAACACTTCAATATTATAACTTTCAAAAAGTCTCATAAGAAAGAACGGTATACGTTTGTACCCTTTAAAAAAGGTTCCTCAATGGTCATATAGATAGGTTTAGGGTTTTAGCTTTCTATCTTTCTAAAAAAGAACCTCTGCTGTAGGGTTTGAAATAGTAAAAATGTAGCATTTGGAAAGCTAAAATGTCTTTGGCAATGTTATTCAACAAACATATGACCTCAGTTTCAGTTTCTTCTTTTTTTTTTGTTCCTTTGCTTCCTGCCTCACAGTTTATATCTTTAGTATAGGGAAAAGCTTCTTCTTTCACTCTAAAATGTATTATATTTAGGCAAATTACACTGCCCAACAAGAAGCAAACATCTTATACAATAATATATTCAGAATCAGTAAATCAGTAATCTGGCCTAGAAATGAGAATGGAAATGAATATGACTTAGAATTTATTGTTTGACTCAATAACATTTCTAATATTTGTATTTTTTTTTATCAACTCATGTGATGAACCTAAATTTTCCCTTCTTTACTCAGAATTGTGACACTAAAGACAACAAGGAAAAGTATGGAACCCTTTTCTTTGGACACAGATGACAGGTCGGATGAGGAGAGGACTAAGACCAAAGCAAATAAAAAGGATCGTCAAGCGTATGGAAAGGCCAAAGCACCAATGGATACTGAACTTGCAGAGGATCATGGTGATTTTGCTTGCCAAGTCCGAATCAACCTGAACTTTTCTGAGTGAGTCGAAGTCATGTGTCCATTATGTGCCTACAGCATGTGTGGTTAAAGTAGTAATAAGGTATTCATTCCATCACTTGAATACCAAGAGTAACATGGTTTGTATGCTGGATTGCCAAGTGGGCCGACCTAAAAGAGGCATTAGTGTCTCTCACTGACTGACTAATAGACTGACAGGTGATAATGTACATTTAAGATGTGGTCCAGCAACCACCAATAAACTTAAAGGAGGAACAGATGAAGGAAACTCATGTTATTTTCACAACTAGTATTCTAACAAATCACACCTTTTGTGCTACAATTATTTGTACCACCTGTGGTAGGATTGGATAGTAGTTCTTCTTTACCAGCAGTTAATTATACAATTGAACAGCCAGACTCAAGGGATGTCCAATAAGAGGGAAGTGAAAGAGATTTGCCAAAATATGGGTGGGGAAAAATGTGGCTGGTGCATTGCAAACTGTACAGTTGTGCTCATAAATTTACATACTCCTTGCAGAATCTGCAAAATGTTAATAATAAGAAAAATAATAAGAGGGATCATAAAAATTGCATTTTGTTTTGTATTTAGTACTGTCCTGAATAAGCTATTTCACATAACAGATGTTTACATATAGTCCACAAGTCCTAAGTGTGAAAAGAAGGCTCTCAACACCATATAGCCACCGATAGGGGTCAAATATGCAGAAAATGCTCAAAAGCAAAGAATGTGCAGGACCTGGAGGATTTTTCTGAAGAACAGTAGGTAATTTAACCACTCACGACGAACAAGAAACTCATGAACAACTATCACAAAACATACAAACAGTCGTTGATCATCCAGGTAACAACACACAGTATTAAGAATCAAGCGTATGTAAACTTTTGAGCTGGTTCATTTGTATAAATTCAGTTAGTATTGTGTCTTGTGGACTATATGTAAAGATCTGTTATGTGAAATAGCTTATTCAGGGCAGGACTAAATAAATAACTAAATGCAATTTTTATGATCCCTCTTATTTTTTTTATTATTTAGATTTTGCAGATTCTGCAATGGGTATATAAATTTATGAGCACAACTGTAACTGTCTATCTACAGTGATATGAATGACGTGTTGAGTTAAGTATCCAATCCAAGTCTTAACCAATCATAATGCAGAAGGCAGAATTTGTCAGAATATAGGTGGGAAGCCACATTTGCATTTGTTTCTAAGTACATTTGGGTGGAAAACACCATTCCATTTAAATGCAAAGATACTGGTATTGTAGAGTTGGCTTCCTGATCTATACATTGATGTATAGAACAATTCATTAATTGCACATGCTTAAACAACATCACAGGTTAGGAAACTATTGTATTCATGTTTAGAACTTGAAGGTTTATGGGCTTTGTAGGTATATAGGTTCCTTTCCAATTGTTCATGTTACTAATAACTGAAATGAAAATAATAATTACTGTATATTTTCCAAAAAATGTATATTTAGATAATCAGATGTGGGTCAACAACACATCCATAACTAAGTGAACATAAAGGCTTCATGTTTGTTCTTTCTGCAGTGAAATACAAGGGATAAAAGCCGAACCAGATCAGCACGAGAGGTTTGACATTAAGAGGCTTTTTGATGCCGTGTCCAAGGGTGACGTCAATAGGCTGGTGAGCCTGGAGGAGTATCTGATTAAAACAAATAAGAAGCTGACAAACAATGAATGTAAGAACTATGTGTCAAACTAGACATATATGTATAGATAAAACAGTGCACTTACTTATAGTTGAGGATTATAGTAACAATAGGATTATTGTCCCATGTCCCATGTCCCTTAGATCGGCCCAATGGGAAGACAGCCCTGATGAAGGCTCTGCTAAACCTGAAAAATGGAGATAACAAAGCAGTGGAACACTTGCTGGGTATCGCAGAGAGAATGGGACATCTGGATAAGCTAGTGAACGCAGCATATACAGATCCCTACTATGAAGGTATGAAAATTTGAAATTATTCTGTTAATGACAGTAACATACATTACTAAATTTGCATTTCTACCTCCTCTATAGGTACACCATTATTATGCAATATGTTGCTCACTCACCTGTGCTGAGAAAGGTCCACCACCTAAATAATATCTAGTCCAGTGGGGGTTTCTTTCCATTCAATCACAAGAATTGAGATTTGGTCACAAATGTCTCCAATTCATGCCAAAAATGTTTGGTGAGGTCAGGTTCTTCCACTCTGCATTAACAAATGAACCCATCATACTGTAAAAAGAAAGTCCATGTTGTGAGGCCATCCCCAATCTACCGCAAAGCTGTATGCTGCTATGACATCACTAGAACATCGTTTGAACCAACCAAAAAACATCTCTAGACCATTATTTCTCCCCCAGCACAGTTTTGCATTTGACATTACACTCACCAAAATTCAGACTTCCATCAGAATGCCTGTCCATGACTTCACAGTCCAGCTTAACCACAGCTAGTGTTGTTCTGATCTGAGAGAGTAATGCCACCATCCCCATCGAGACAGCAAGATACAATATGCTCTTTTGGTCACCTGACCACAACAGATTTGGCATCATCAGGATTCAAACTTACAATCTCCCAATGCTAAGGTCATTGCTTTTCTGCTCTGCCACTCAAGAGCTTCACATCTTAACACATATCGGAAGAAGAAAATGCTAGCTGTAACTTCCACAGGTAGGTAGCTGTTGTGCGATAGTTACATACGTACAGTGTTGTTTTTGTGTGATTTGTGAAGGACAGACAGCTCTTCATATAGCCATTGAGAGGAGGAACAAGCGTTATGTTGAGCTGCTCATTCAGAAAGGGGCTAATGTCCATGCAAAGGCTTGTGGGACATTCTTCCAACCACTTGATGAAGCATGTTTTTACTTTGGTAAGTGACGGTGAGGTAAAAAAAAAAATCCGTTGTGTTATAGGAATGTTTACTATAATAGCATAGAATGTTTACTATAAGAAATTATAGTAGTTATAGAGATTATTCTAATATTTTGTGATACTGGATATTTGATTTCTGTGAGCTATAAGCCATCATAATCAAGATTAAAACAAAAAACTGCTTGAAAATATTTCACTTTATGTGTAATGAATCTAGAATATATGAAAGTTCCACTTTTTGAATTAAATTACAGAAAAAAAACATTTCCTTGATATTCAAATTTTTTTTAATGCACCTGTATATATAAAACCATGTTTTCTTTGTAGCTTAATCAATAATATACATTTCACATGTTCATTAATAAATAAATAAATAAACTAAATCTTTTCCACAGGGGAGCTTCCTCTTTCTCTGGCAGCGTGTACTAATCAGAAAGACATAGTGGACCTTCTGATGGATAAAGCAGACGTGAGGTGTACGGACACTCTGGGCAACACGGTTCTTCATGCGCTTATGATGGTGGCTGATAACAGCCCTGAAAATACAGACTTCGTCATTTCCATGTACGACTACATTCTTACCAAAGACGCCGCTAAGAATCCCAAAGAAAAGAAGCTGGAGGACATTGAGAACAATCAGGGACTTACTTCCATCAAGCTGGCTGCGAAGCTAGGAAGGATTGGGGTAAGAGTGTATCAGTACATGAAAGGTACTATAAATGCTAAATAATGAGTGACCTGATCAAGCTTCCCGGCTTAAAAAAATGGGGTACAACTCACAATGAATGTGGAGTTTATGCAGTTTATTCAGAGATTATCAAAGCCTTCCTGGTATCCACATTTTTGGCTGTGTTAGAAGCTGGAAAAGAGCATGTGGTCAGGATAGGGGGAATCTAGGACTGGCTTGAGGAACACTGATTTGTTTTAGTAAAGTCTTGAACAATTCCGTATTTATATTGGTGGTTCCTGATTTCAAATGGCTTATTCATTCTATTCAGTCTTGTGATGTTTTCCCCCTACAATTTCATCAGAAAAAGAACTGGAAAATATTGTCTACTACAGCAGTGTAGGAATTACACATGACTGTTCTTCAGACATTCTTCCTCTTTTTAAGATTCGTACCCTAAGGCAGCAGTTACGCATATGTGTAATCATTCATGCATTAAACGATCATTCAAACTCATTCATGCATTAAACGATAAAAGCTTCACTCCAACCTCTCCCACAGTGTTATCACATGTAAAGGTATCTGTGCCTTAACAATTAACTTCAATAGACGTTGTCATAAAGTAGTTTCATTTAAAAATGTTAAATCCCTAATGAAGAAGCCAGAGACAAAAGTGATAAGGAAAATCTCCTCTTCTGGGTGATACTGGATAGTGTGATGATAGATCATTACAATATACAGCTGTAGAAGAGTAAAGGTGAGCAGTAGGGTATAAAGTGTGTTGAAAGGATGTTCAGTATGAGTATGCTGTGAAATATTGGGAATAGGCATCATGGAGCATAGGACAATCTTTATGATTACAGCAGCGGTTCTCAGGTATAAATCTACAATATCCATGTGAGATTATCCACTGAAGTAAGAGTGAGACTTGGCTATATGAACTCACCAAAACTGGACAGTTGAAGATTAGGAAAATGTTGCCTGATCTTTTTCAAGTTTCAGTGAGCCCGTGCCCACTGTAGCCTGAGATTCATATTCTTGGTTGACAGGAGTGGAACCAGATGTGGTCTTCTGCTGTTGTAGCCCATCTGCCTCAAAATTTGGCATGTTGTGTGCTCTGAGATGCTTTTTTGCTCACCACAGTTGTAAAGAGGGGTTGAGTTACCGTAGCCTTCCCTACGTAGCTCAAGCAAGTCTGGTCATTCTCCTCTGACATCTCTCATCAACAAGGTGTTTCCCTAGTAGAACTGCTGCTCACTAGATGTTTTTTGGCTTGTTTTCACATGTTTCTGTGTAATTTCTAGTGACTGTTGTGTGTGAAAATCTCAGGAAATCAGCAGTTTCTGAAAATTATTAAACCAGTCTATCTGGCACCAATAACCATGCCATGGTCAAACATACTACATGTTTTTTTTTTTCTTTTTTCCTCCAGTTGTTTGAACACATTCTGCATCGCGAGTTCCAGCAAGAAGAGTGCAGACATCTGTCCCGAAAGTTCACAGAGTGGGCGTATGGCCCGGTGTACGCTTCACTATATGACCTGGACTCTGTGGACTCCTACGAGCCAAACTCTGTCCTGGAGATAGTTGTTTATGGCACAGAAATACCTGTTAGAGAAGTATACTCTGCAGTAATAAGCCTTAATATGCAGATACACTTAAATTTGGTGTAATGCACACTATGAACTTACTGTACATATTCATTTTTTATGCATTCGGCTGATAATTGTTTTGTAAATAATGCAGTCTTTATATTCAAGCCAATTACAATTAGACTAAGAAGCATTCTGTACAAACATCCAGGTATCCTGAACAGAGTTGGTAATGCTTTGGTCTCTTGTTTCAGAATCGTCTCGAGATGCTCCAAACTGAGCCACTTAATAAACTGCTGGAAGACAAATGGAACAGATACGCCCACCGGATATTCCTCTTCAAGTTTATTGTTTATATCATATACCTCATCATCTTCACAACTGTGTCTTATTACCGTGAAGAAGGAACGGATGAAAAACGAGTGAGTCGAGGCCACAGCTAGTCAGATCGATTTGGACAAATAATGAATCATTTTTTAAAACTCCTATACACGACAAATATCACCTTAACATAAATGTCTTATCATTAACTGATCTACATTTAATTTGTCAATCTAGCCCCCATTTCCAATTAGGATTTATACTCCGAAAAACGTTGAGAGAAAGATTCCAGATGGCTACTTACTGTTTGCCGGACAGGTCATCATGGCTATCGGATCACTCTACTTCTTCATCAGTGTGGTGTGTATCATTTACTTGTGTCAAAAAAATATAAACATTAATTAGTCTAACATTAGTCTAACGATGCCTTATGATTTCTTGTAGCTGATGAATATAAAGAGAAAGCGGCCAAGTCTGAAAACACTGCTGGTAGACGGGTATTCTGAGCTGCTTTTGTGAGTGCTCGAACTTTTAAAAAAATATATTTACACACAGTATATAGGATACATTTTGACTGTAACAAACAGTGAAATTGTAGATCGCAAATACGTTCCTAGTGACACAGGACATCTTAAAGTATATACTAACTTAGATTAATATATATATATATATATATATATATATATATATATATATATATATATATATATATATATATTTAACCAATACCTGTCCCCAAACATGGAAATAAATACAGTGGACATAAAAAGTCTGCACACCCCTGTTAAAACTGCAGGTATTTGTGATGTAAAAAAAGAAAGAAAAACTTTTAATGTGATATATCAACCAACTAAATTTAGGAGAAAAAAAAACAAATGGAAATGTATAATATAAACGTATAATATAATAATACCTGCTTGCACAAGATCTGTGGTTTGACTGGGTCGTTCCAAAACATCGATCTTCTTCATCTGAAGCCATTAATTTGTTGACTTGGATTTGTGCTTTGGGTTGTTATCCTGCTGGAAGGTCAGAAGATTCCTCCTATCTTGACTAGAGCCTCAGTGCCAGCTGAAATGAAGTAGCCCCATAGCACCACGCTGCCACCACCACGCTTCACTGTGGGTATAGTGTTCTTTGGGTGATAAGTTGTCTATTTTTTGTGCCAAAAATATTTTTTAGAATTATGCCCAACAATCCTGCCTTGTCTCATCAGACAATAACACATTTTGCCACATGGTTTGGGGGTGACATTTTATTTTGTGAGAAAGGGTTTTTGTCTAATATGGAAGAATATAAGAGCTTGTTGTCACATGTAGAGAGTAATCAGCATTTGCCAGATATTCCTGCAACTCCTTAAATGTTTCCATATGTCTCTTGACATCAAGTACGTTTGAGGGATGTCATGTTCTTGGTAATGCCACTGTGGTGCCCCATTTTCTCCACTGGTTGATGATGGTCTTTATGGTGTTCCATGGTACATTTAATGTTTTGAAAATTCTTTTGTAACCCTCTCCTGATCGATACCTGTCGACAGTGAGTGTACATGCTTTGTAGCTCTTTGTGGACCATGGCTTCAGCAGCCAGATGAAACCAGGAAGATGCCAAGAAAATTGTACAGAAACAGTTGATCTTTATTTGGGAATAATCAGAATTTCTTCATTGAGGACAGCTGTATGATAATTCTTGCCCCATTAGAAAAGGGTGTGCACACTAATTCAGCCAGGGTATTGTACGTTTCATTATTTTTTCATAAATCGTTTCTATTTTAGTTCTGTTTGAATTTTGTTGGATTCTACATCAAGTACTAACATGATTTATCTTGGCTTAATCACAAAAAATCTGCAATTTTACCAGGGGGGTGTAAACATTTTCTATCCACTGTACATGCCACATATTATTTTCATGTCTTCTGGTACTGTAGTTTATTGCAGGCTGTATTCTTTATCATCTGTGCGGGGCTGTATTGCGGCGGGATGGACGAGTATCTTGCCTTCCTGGTGCTCAGTGTGGCTCTGTGCTGGGTTAATGTGCTCTACTTTTCTAGAGGAACCCGACACATGGGCATCTACAGCGTTATGATTCAGAAGGTAACTGATTTTCTTTTCTTTTCGCTAAAACGAACACTTCCTGAGTAACACGTTTGACGGTCGTACACTGTGGCTCTGTCCCCATCTTAAACTATTGAGGATCTCAGGTTAAGAATACATATTCTGACTCCTTTCAATCTGTTTACTAGATGATTCTTAGCGACATCTTGCGCTTCCTCTTCGTATACGTGGTCTTTCTCTTTGGATTTTCAGCAGGTACCATTTACTCAATTGTCATTCTCTGCTCCACAAATGGTCATCCCAGTCACTAAAATGTTTCTTTTCTGTTGCTCTCCAAACAGCTATCGTGACTCTACTCAAAGATGACCGTGAAGAGTTTAATGCAACAGCCCGGAATAACCGCACGCAGGGGCGGTCTTTTTTTATAGACGATCCGAACCCAGCTGAAGGCTGCAACAAACCCACCTTTAAAACCATCGCCTTCACCACTCTGGAGCTGTTTAAGTTCACTATAGGCATGGGCGACCTGGAGTTCACGGAGAAGTACGAGTATAAACACGTATTTTATGTGCTACTTATAACCTACATTGTGCTCACGTACATTCTGCTGCTGAACATGCTGATTGCTCTGATGAGCAAGACTGTGGAGAAGATGTCCAAGGAAAGCACCGGTATCTGGAAACT
This sequence comes from Ictalurus punctatus, assembly GCF_001660625.3. Lineage (NCBI taxonomy): Eukaryota > Metazoa > Chordata > Actinopteri > Siluriformes > Ictaluridae > Ictalurus > Ictalurus punctatus. Next base: position 13,957,060 of record NC_030443.2, on the reverse strand, counting down.
ACAGGTATACATACAGCATCCAGCGGAATTATTGGCACCCTCATGAAATGAAATAAGAAGTTCAAATTATTTTATGAAAATGGATAATATGATATTTTAAGCTGCTTGTTGGATTTTTTTTTTTTTTTTTTGATCATAGAATTTTTATTGAACTTGTTGGATTTTTTTTTTTATATCCACTGTGGGGATCAACAACCCTATGTCTCTTTTTGCTTATGTGCATGTTCATATTTATATCTGAAGAAACCTGGAGCCTGAGAGCAATTTGATAACAGATTTTTTCAAGAATGATAAATTGTTCGCCTTAAAAAATCTCTCATGATTGCGTGTAATGTTTACTTTATAAAAATCTATTGTATGAACCGTGCCAAGCTTGACAGACATTACCTCAGGTAGAACGGGTAGGGGTGAATCGTTTATCGGCTCTGTAGTTAACTAAAATATGTGAATGTGGTCCCATTATTAGACCAAAATTTGCAACTTATAATAGGGTATTTGTGTAACTTGTCAGTCCTTGGTAATGATGTCACATATTTTATGCCAGTGAACAGTGTAACAGTAAATGTTTGTGTTTTCCCAGCGTGCCATCACCATATTGGATCTGGAGAGATACGCATTCTGTCTGAAGAACAAGTTGCGCTCAGGAGTAAGGAGGAACCTGGGCAAAAGTCAGGACGACTGGCGCTGGTGTCTCAGGTTAACGGAAATTTTTTTGTAGCTATAAATGTATAGATAGTTTGACAGGAAATGAAAGTGTGGCATGGTGTGGTATGTCTGGAACAATTTAGAGGATGGGTTATCAGTTCAATGTAATGTTACCTGAAGTAATAGAATTAAATGTAAAGAAAGTACAGAATATTAGTCTCATTTGTTCCTAATGCATTAAAAAATACTCTAAAGTAGAATTTAAAGAACTGGATCTCATGGGAAAAATTTTATATGTGTTAAATGAAACAAAAGTGATGTGGTCGGATTTTGTTCAACATCATACCAGTAAGGTTGAATGAAATACCAATATTTAATGTTAATATATATCCTTAAATCCTAACACTCTGAAAACAGTAACCGATTTCAAACAAATGGAGACGTGTAAATCCGTATACATTTACCTACAAAACCATATTAAAATAAATCCTGACTTCTAATTTAATCTAAAATGGTACTGTTGAACTCAACGATGGTTTTGATTAGCAACTTCCACTTTTCATTCATTTACATTTCAGTTCACCTTCATTTGTACAGCACTTCTAACAATACACATGATCATAAAGCCGCTTTTACAGAAATCCAGATATTGATTTTAGACCCCAGAGGCGACGGTGGCAAGGAAATATTTTTTTGTGTACAAGTGTGTAGAAGGATGGCACTTGGAGCAGTCCCCTGATCGCTTTGATTTTACAATCTAATCAACACTCTAAACATAACACACTCTAAACATAATAATTACTGGTAAATTGATTATCACCAACCAATTGCTTTTAGATGGTGGGCAGTAATTGGTGCATTTGTGCATTTTGCAGAGTGGAAGAAGTCAACTGGAAAAAATGGAACCGCAACCTGGGCATCATCAGCGAGGATCCTGGAGAATGCAACACAGTGATGAAGACTGGATCTCAAAGAGGTAATCATCATTGAAAAAATTCTATGGTTCAAAATAAATGCGTATTAGTATGTTGACAAATTTAATGCTTAGCCCTTAAGGTGTAAGAAATGTATGCTTTGATACATATGATGTGCATCACTCTCTCCAGAGCCCAGCCGGCGTGGGTTCCTACGTGAAATCAGCCGACGGAGGCCCAACACTCGTATGGACCCGTCACGGCAGGAGACAGAACCCCTGGCATCTAGTCCAGTGTAACAGAACTAGGAACTATGAAAATGTATTTGAACACTGATCCAAGCTACATTTTGTCTGATGCACATTTCAATTGCTTAGGCAATCATGGAAGCTTTGGAGGACTTTTATTTTTTTCTGAGAGCACTTAGAGCAGGGGTGTCCAATCTTATCCGGAAAGGGCCGGCGTGGGTGCAGGTTTTCATTCCAACCAAGCAGCAGCCACGCCTGATTCCACCTGTTTAATCAGTTGATCTTGGCTTTCAGTAGACTCAGGTGTGGCTTCTGCTGGGATGGAATGAAAATCTGCACCCACACCGGCCCTTTCCCGATAAGACTGGACACCCTGGACTTAGAATATATATACATACATATAAGTACATATATAATTGCACATGGCACGATCTAGTGCAAATAACTCTTTATTAATACATTTCTGACACAAGGTTTTTTTAATATTCAGCCACGAGTGAAAATAGCCTATAGAGGTCAGCAACTAGCAGCTCACAGACCAAATCCAGTCTATAGACTGTAAGGCCAACCAGTGAAACAGGAGATCTTTCCCTTTCATAATCGACATTCATTTATTTAAATTCAAATCATCACATCAAACGAATTCCGACACTGAATATTTCATTGAGTATCGAGGTGTTTTTTTTCTTTCTTCAAAATATAACAATATAAAAAAAGATAATAAAAAAGAGAAATATTTGCACTCTAATCCAACAGCTTTGGTTATAATGAGGCAGTCAAAAATGGAGGAAGAAATATTAGCATTATATTTATCGAGTATATTATATATCGAATATAGTAAGCTGCGAGGTAGTGCATAGAACAATTCTTCTTTGTGTATGTATACAATTTTCAAGTTGGTTAATTATATAGCTAGCTCTGTTGCTAGTAACCAAACATAGGACAGCTAACAAGTGTACATTAGTAAGTAAAAGTACATAAGTAATAAGATGGCTGTAACTTACATCTATACGAACGCTAATTCCCAATGTATACAACGTTTTAACATTTTTTATCAAGGATTTGATTGAAAAATCTCAAAATGAAATGCAAATGCACTGATAGTACATTGGTGATTGTAGAATTGGTAACAAGTACATTTTAAGAGCCTCTCAGGCTTATATCAAAATAACATGGCACCTCCTGGCCATTAATTTGAATGCTCAGGCTTGTTAAAGTGTGGAAAGTGTTACTGCAGCAGTTTTGCCACATCCTTTTAAGCAACATAGGAGCAGAAAACTTTTGAAAATCTGAATTAGTGTTGAACACATGACAGATAAGTGCTACTGCATGAAATATAAGAGCCGTTCAGGTTACCGTGTGCAAATACAGGCCATGCAATATGGGTTTATTAGTGGAAGGTAGTCAGTGTGAATGGTTGGTCATGTTTCAAATTGCATATTCATAGAATATGAAATAACTGCTGAGAGGAAAATTGGAGCCACTTCTTTAGTCTAAAGTTTTTGCTGACTTAAAGGTAGGTCACTTTCATTTTAAATGCACCTTAAAATCAATACATCAGTGTTGATATTGTCTTCAACTGTGTTTTTGAGGATTAGTATGCTATTTAAATAGAACTTACTTGGTAAAAAAAAAAAAGAAAGAAAGAAAGAAAGAAAGAAAGAAAGAAAGAAAGAAAGAAAGAAAAGAAAAAAGAAAGAAAAGAAAAGAACATATGTAATGACAACATTTCTTTGTAAAAAGTAAATGTTATTCTTAGCCACAATGTAAATATTATAACCTACTCAATGATCCATATGGAAATTACACACTGACAACATTTTGGATATGAATACTGTGTTTTTACAACATGTCATTTGTACAGTTGCAATAAAGATCAATATAAAGAATGGCCTCATTGTGTACGGTGAAGTTAATGGAAGACTTACTTGGTCATGCTGCCCTCTTGTGGTATGGCGGAGCTGCTGCTTGCAATTCACTGTAAACAGCGAGATGAAGAGACAACGTAATGGGTGCTTTTAAAGATATTTGCGGTGACGTGCGGTGAAGTTCGTATCTGGGGAGGCACTGACTCTTTCAAAGTCAGATGTACAAATATATGAATTCAACAGAGTAGCATAAATTCACCATTCAACTGGTTGCTTGCAGATTGACTACTGGTTATGTTTCATATCCCATATCAGCATTCTTTACACACACATAGGTAAGGTAAATATTTAGCCAAAGAAGAACCTTAAATTTATAGCGGCTCCGAGAGAGAACATTTGCGCTGCACCCTCCGTGTGTTCTTAATTTGCCATCACAATTCCACAATTCATACTCATTCAATACAATTGAAAGTGTAAATACAGTCCACAACAAAAAGAAAATGTAGTTTTATTCTTTAAAATAACTTAATTTTTTTCTTTGTACTCTTAATTTTTTGTCTTTGTACTCCTCACCTGGTTGCTGCCACACACGCTTGACACCATCTGATTTGCTGTTTGCGGGCTTTCTTGTGCCTCAACTTTAGAAGAGGCTTCCTTCTGGGACGACAGCCATGCAGAACAACTTGATGCAGTGTGTGGCGTATGGTCTGAGCACTGACAGGCTGACCCCCCCACCCCTTCAACCTCTGCAGCAATGCTGGCAGCACTCATACGTCTATTTCCCAAACACAACCTCTGGATATGACGCTGAGCACGTGCACTCAACTTCTTTGGTCGACCATGGCGAGGCTTGTTCTGAGTGGAACCTGTCCTGTTAAACCACTGTATGGTCTTGGACACCGTGCTGCAGCTCAGTGTCAGGGTCTTGGCAATCTTCTTATAGCCTAGGTCGTCTTTATATAGAGCAACAATTCTTTTTTTCAGATCCTCAGAGAGTTCTTTGCCATGAGGTGCCATGTTGACCTTCCAGTGACCAGTATGAGGGAGTGTGAGAGCGATGACACCAAATTTAACACACCTGCTCCCCATTCACACCTGAGACCTTGTGACACCAACAAGTCACATGACACCAGGGAGGGAAAATGGCTAATTGGGCCAAATTTGGACATTTTTACTTAGCGGAGTATTCACTTTTGTTGCCAGTGGTTTAGACATGAATGGCTGTGTGTTGAGTTATTTTGAGGGGACAGCAAATTTACACTGTTACACAAGCTGTACACTCACTACTTTACATTGTAGCAAAGTGTCATTTCTTCAGTGTTGCCACATGAAAAGTTATAATCAAATATTTACAAAAATGTGAGGGGTGTACTAACTTTTTTTTTTTTTTTTTTTTTACCAATATCTGTCCCCAAACACGGAAATAACTAGAGTGGACATAAAAAGTCTGTGTGACGTCTGCAAATGTATTGTCACAATTGTTAAGTTGTTTTGTGTATTGGCCTGTATAAAAGGAACAAATTGAATGTATATTTGAGGGTGCAATTGCTTGATTATGCCACTCATTTATGTGAGCGCTAGTAGGGCTGCGCGATGCTTCCGCTTCTCAGACAGAGAACAGCTTGCTGAACGATCACAATTAATATCTCCTGTGTCTGATTTTCCTGTCCAAAACAGGTTAGTAGTGTGTGATATTTTGCTGCAATACATTTCTAAGGACTTTTAAAGCCTTAATTATGTTGTTCTGACAATGTTTTATGTGTAAAACAGTGGTTTATTCAGTTGAGAGACCTTGAATTGAAGTGTAGCTAGCTTCCGTGTAAAAAGTGTAAGCGACATGGCAGCCTTCAGACGTTGACATTTATTTTGTTTATGGTCATTGCTCCTGGACCTGTGCACCTTTCTCTGTATTTGTTAGAGCTAAAGTTTATAAAGTACAGTTATTTCAATAGTTGTGTATATATAGTTGTAATGTGTTGGTAAGGTTAAAGAGACAGAGGTATTTTTATAATGTAGGTCTTCTGTATTGTTTTTATATTTTGTATTTGAAAATGTAGTAAAAGTGTGAAACAAGTAGGCTTAACAGTATTAAAGCTACTGGATGGATATGATTTCGGAGCTGGTAATAGCAGTAATTGTGAGTCATTGTACCAGTTAAGACTCGGATAGGTGAAGTATTTCTGTTGAACTTAACAACAAATTTGTACATTTATATAATTTGTAAAATATGTTATTCCAGCGGTTTGATATATTAACCTCCATACTGTAATGTGATGCTAAATGTGTAATTTGTTACAAGGAATATTATTGTCGAAGTGGTTTAAATGAAGAAGGGAAAAAAAGATATATTCTGTTTAATAAAGACAGAGAACAGCCTGCTGAGCGATCACCGCAGCGCGTCAGCACGTTGAATTAGGGCGGAGCGACCTGTGAGACCGAAACGGGGAGAGAGAGAACACACACACACACACACACAATACGTCTCCTGATGTAACACCCCCAGCCATAAAAGTCAAATTCATTTTGACTACTTTAACCATCTATTAAGTATAAGCTCGTGAGAGGGCATCTGCCAAGATGTTTTCTGTACCCTTCTTGTGGCGAATGTCCAAGTTGAATCCTTGGACCACCAGAGACCATCGCATCAACCTTTGATTAGAATTTGACATACGCATTAGGAAGACAAGTGGGTTATGGTCAGTATATACTATTATAGGTAAGGTACTACCACCTACATACACTTCGAAGTGCTGTAAAGCAAGAAGTAGCGTTAAATCTTCATTTTCTATAGTGCTGTAATTTTGCTGAGTTTTTAAGAACTTTTTAGAAAAGTAACATACTGGGTGGTCGATCCCAGGCTCCTTTTCTTGCAGCAATACTGCACTGGACCCTATCGCACTGGCATCCACCTTGAGTTTGAATGAGGGGTAAAATCAGGTGCAGAGAGAACAGGGACACTACAAAGATCATCTTTAGCTGACTTGAAAGCTAGATCACACTCAGAACTCCAAGTGAATTCTCTAGACACACTTTACAAGTCAGTCAGAGGACACACCACTGAAGAAAAATTCTTGCAAAAGGCTCTATAGTATCCCACCATCCTCAAGAATCCCCGTCACTAAAATGTTTCTTTTCTGTTGCTCTCCAAACAGCTGTCGTAACTCTACTCAAAGATGACCCTGAAGAGCTTAATGCACCAGCCCGGAATAACCGCACGCATGGGCGGTCTTTTTATACAGACGATCCGAACCCAGCTGAAGGCTGCAACAAACCCACCTTTAAAACCATCGCCTTCACCACTCTGGAGCTGTTTAAGTTCACTATAGGCATGGGCGACCTGGAGTTCACGGAGAAGTACGAGTATAAACACGTATTTTATGTGCTACTTATAACCTACATTGTGCTCACGTACATTCTGCTGCACCCTCATTGGCACCATTCATGAAATGAAATAAGAAGTTTGAATTATTTTATGAAAATTGATATGATGATATTTTAAGCTGCTTGTTGGATTTTTTTTTTTATATCCACTGCGGGGATCAACAACCATATATCTCTTTGTGCATGCTCATATTTATATCTGAAGAAACCTGGAGCCTGAGAGCAATTTGATAACAGATTTTTTCAAGAATGATAAATTGTTCGCCTTAAAAAATCTCTCATGATTGCGTGTAATGTTTACTTTATAAAAATCTATTGTATGAACCGTGCCAAGCTTGACAGACATTACCTCAGGTAGAACGGGTAGGGGTGAATCGTTTATCGGCTCTGTAGTTAACTAAAATATGTGAATGTGGTCCCATTATTAGACCAAAATTTGCAACTTATAACAGGGTATTTGTGTAACTTGTCAGTCCTTGGTAATGATGTCACATATAGAATTTAAAGAACTGGATCTCATGGGAAAAATTTATATGTATTAAATGAAACAAAAGTGATGTGGTCGGATTTTGTTCAACATCATACCAGTAAGGTTGAATGAAATACCAATATTTAATGTTAATATATATCCTTAAATCCTAAAACTCTGAAAACAGTAACCGATTTCAAACAAATGGAGACGTGTAAATCCGTATACATTTACCTACAAAACCATATTAAAATAAATCCTGACTTCTAATTTAATCTAAAATGGTACTTTTGAACTCAACGATGGTTTTGATTAGCAACTTCCACTTTTCATTCATTTACATTTCAGTTCACCTTCATTTGTACAGCACTTCTAACAATACACATGATCATAAAGCCGCTTTTACAGAAATCCAGATATTGATTTTAGACCCCAGAGGCGACGGTGGCAAGGAAATATTTTTTTGTGTACAAGTGTGTAGAAGGATCCGTGCCGTGACCCGGATCTTGCTGTACTATCACCTTCAGGCCTGATGCATCAATGTACTCGCTGGAGCGCTGAGACTGGCGAGGTGGACTAGGCTGTACTGGGCTGGGCTGGGCTGGTGCACAAGGTTAAGGCTGGCTGAAATACTCTCCCCTATTACCTGAGCCAGATCTGAAATGATGCCCCCTAATGACTCAGGAGTAACGACACGTTCAGTATCTGGGCACGTGATTGGTGTAGAGCTGGCTGCTGGACCTACAGAAGCACCGATCACTGAACCAACTGCATGCACATGGTCAAGTCCCACATTAGCTTTGGCTCTCCCTCTCCCATAACAACGAGTAGTAATTTCAGACACTCCCTCATTGCGATGTATTTCAGGTCCACCACCCCTGCACAATGGGAAAGTGACATTAGATTGTTTCACAGGGCTGAAATTGTCTTGGCCAATATCCTCAAACATGTTTCAAATGTAAAGTGAAAACACATAAAATGTGAAAACGACTGCGAATGAATATGCCCCAAACAGCAAAACCTTAACCAACGGGCAAATGTTCAAGTATACGTCATACACACAGGGAAATATATGAAATAAAGTTAAATCAAAACAGTTCACTATCAGAATGAGGACATCAATCAAAAAAAAAACAAAAAAAAAAAACTGAAACGCTCCTTTTCTTGACAAAAATAATTTTCTCTCTCACACCACATAAGTTATCAGGCACTGTTTCTTATTTAAAATGCATCTACAGTCACTTATTATATACTGTTCAGATAAAGGATACGATGCTCGAAGGTCACTGAAGCGTCCTGGTGCGCTTATCACAAAGTCTCTCTTGTTTAATATGCAGCAACGACGAACGAAAGTACTCTGGAGAAAAAAAAGGTCAAAGTTGAAGTTAATTAAACTCTTTACGGTTCCTTTAAGATTCAATAGTTTGTCCTGCGATCTCACTTGCGCGCCCTACTTATGCACGAACACGGAGCCGCAACGAACGATGCTGATGAGGAAGACGGCCGGGAGAGAAGATTGGTGAAGCATCGGCGAACCGCTGATTTGATGATCCAAAATGGTCGCACCACCAAGTGTAACCGGTTGTAGTCTGCGTTGTGTTTTATTTTGTTTTATGATGTGCGATGATCACATGTTGAAACAAAATACAAAAAAAAAATCACTCAAAAAGAAAAGGTAAAACAACCAAACTAATCACACAGGTAAAAAAAAATAACATTATACATACAAATTAAATTGAGTACATATAAATGATGATTTAAATAAAGATAAAACAAGATTACTGAGAACTCAAAATTAAACCTACCTCTCCCGTTCAACCATAATGTGAAAGGGAAGAGGAGGAGCCAAAACAGGAAATTACACAGACTAATGACATCATGACAATTAAAAAGGAAAGTACTCACAAACAGACAGTTACTATCAGGTATAAATTTCCTTTTCTGTAATTCTACACAGTAAATTTATGGAATATTTTCCATACCCGTTACACTACTGCATGAAATATAAGAGCCGTTCAGGTTACCGTGTGCAAATACAGGCCATGCAATATGGGTTTATTAGTGGAAGGTAGTCAGTGTGAATGGTTGGTCGTGTTTCAAATTGCATATTCATAGAATATGAAATAACTGCTGAGAGCAAAATTGGAGCCATTAGTATGCTATTTAAATAGAACTTACTTGGTAAAAAACAAAAAACAAAAGAAGAAAAAAAAGAAAGAAAGAAAAAGAAAAGAAAAGAACATATGTAATGACAACATTTCTTTGTAAAAAGTAAATGTTATTCTTAGCCACACTATGTAAATATTATAACCTACTCAATGATCCATATGGAAATTACACACTGACAACATTTTGGATATGAATACTGTGTTTTTACAACATGTCATTTGTACAGTTGCAATAAAGATCGATATAAAGAATGGCCTCATTGTGCACAGTGAAGTTAATGGAAGACTTACTTGGTCATGCTGCCCTCTTGTGGTATGGCGGAGCTGCTGCTTGCAATTCACTGTAAACAGCGAGATGAAGAGACAACGTAATGGGTGCTTTTAAAGATATTTGCCTTTCTGAGCTGTTGTGATATGATACATTTTTTCATCAGTGATATAGGCACATTGTTTTGAACAAAAATAACAATCAGGTTATTAGAAAATCTCAAACATTTCTTGATCAATTTAGTCAATAATAAGGAAGCTGGAAAATAACTTACAAGCTGGCAAACATGGTCGACTAGCTTGACCAGCTGTTTTGGCAGCTGGTAGCTGCTTAGATAAAAATTCTTTTCAGACCAGTTTCTCTGTAACACGACAGCATGTTGTAATTAATCACTGTAACTTAACACACACAGGTTTGATTAAATGCCAAATTTAACACATACTTGCTTTTATTTTGTGTATGATTATAAATGGAGCATAATTTGGGATAATTTGTATCATACCTGTATTATAGCATGTTACTAAATGTTCATAATAATCTCTGGCCTGTGGATGTAAATGATGGAACCTCAATTATGAATACTGCCAACAAACCACCAGATCATTAACTGAAGTTGGAGTTCGATTTTAATCACCACAGACTTATTTCCTCTAATAAATATTGATATTCATTATTTGATTTACTTCATTCATTATTTAAGACAAATAAATAAATAAAAACAGTGTATCTGAGTGGATTGTTGCTGAATTTTGTGCTTGTTCATGCTTAACAGAAGTCATAACGTTAACCATGAACCCTATTGTAAAGTGTCACCAGTGTTTTCTGGAGGCTCAGGGGATGGATGGGATTCTCAAGGACCCTTAATAAAGTTAGCATTTGAAACATTTTTCAGAGACAGGAAGGAAGAAGAGAGTGCGCACCTGCAAACAGCCCAGAAATTAATGGAACGCACCTGTGCATGCAATTGTGTAATGTCTGACTTGTTTTTCTTCCCTGCTGTTATGCTCAGTCTGGTTTTTTGTATGTCTTGCACTTGCTTTTGCATGTATAATTGACTTTTACACATATTTGAGGGGGAAATGGTCGATATTACTCACACTGAGTGTCACCTGGCTGTCCCGCTGTGCCCTTTTTATGCAATTCCCATTTCCATTCGCTTCAGACGGCTCCAATATGCCCCGACCTGGACTTTTTCAGAGCTGCCCCAGTCTGGGCTATTTCCTGCTGCCATGAGCCTTTGATTTACGGCCCTATTGACTCAAATCGACGCAGTTCATCCATTTGTATGCCAGCTGTCGCGGTGCATGAGGCAGCAAGGCTAAAAGTAGACTGCTTGGGGGGTGGGGGTGGGGGGGGGGCTGTTTCCCCTCCAACCTAGTCATTTGAATTTAGTGTTTTTCAGATCTCCATTAGAAAATTAAATTGACTATGCCTATGACTCTTAAATAACATATTTCTGGGAATATATGGTTCTGGCACCACATTACTGTATACCACAGGACTGTTGAATTCTCAAATCTGATTGGGCAAAAGGTGTCAATTAATTTTCTAACAGCACGACTTACTGATATGGTAAGGAGATGATGTTTATTTAATGCTTATGGAAGTCTCCAGTGTCTCCAGTGTCAGCACTTTGAAACAGTTAGTGTTTTCCTCCATGGGTGGGAAGACGTCCGGACAGAGGAGCCTTACAAGCTGCATATTTTTGGTCTTATTTCTTTACAACGGCACATATCAAGGGGTGGGATATATTAGGCAGCAGGTGAACAGTCAGTTCTCGAAGTTGATGTGTTGAAAGCAGGGGAAATAGGCAAACTTAAGGATCTGAGCAACTTTAACAAAGGCTATTGTGATGGTTAGATGACTGGTCAGGGCATCTTCAAAACAGCAGGTCTTGTGGGGTGGGGGGCATGGAGTGCTTAGTACAAGCTAAAAGTGGTCCAAGGAAAGGTGAACCGACATCAGGATAACGGGTACCCAAATTCCCTAAGGGCAGTGGCCTCTTTCAGCAAGATATTGTGGCTGTCCACACTGCAAAAATTGTTGAGGAATGGTTTGAGGAACATGACAAACATTTCAAGGTGTTGTCTTGACCTACAAATTCACGAGATCTCAGTCAGATCGAGCATCTGTTGGATGTACTGGACAAACAAGTCTGATCAACCGAGACCTCACATCACAACTTACAGGATTTAAAGGATCTGCTGTTAAAGTCTGGTTGCCAGATACCGAAGCACACTTCCAGAGGTCTTGTGGAATCCATGCCTCGACGGGTCAGAGCTGTATTGGTGGCACAAGTGGGATCTACACAATATTAGTCATGTGATTTTAACGTGATGGCTAATCAGTGTAAGTTTTGTGGATGTTCCACAACATTAAATATAACTATAGACTAATACAAGAAAAAAAAAAAGAAAAAAAAGTATGACGTGACAGACATTTAAAAATTAAAACCTAAACGTTAGGGTTCAAGACATGTTGGTATAGGGAAATAAACAACTTCTTTTGTTGTCCTGTTTTTAAACACACCCTTTGTAGATTTTTTAAAAGAGAAATTACATTAGGCAGCAAAAAATTCTGGATAAGTTCTGCTCCTGAAGTTCACAGCTGTACAAGTGCACAGGTTCATCCAACAAACTTCACTAATTAAGTAGTAAAAGCCCTTAAGAAGGCAAAATGATAAGAAGTGCTGAAAAAAATATTAGAAAGCAGCCTTTGAGTTTCATAAATGAGCTGTAAAGAAACAGCAGTTACTGATGTGGTTAATACAGTATGTATGAATCATCTCTCATTTTACTACCTACACAAAGTAAAATCTCTATTGAATCTACAGTGTTGGTTTTAGGGCAGCTGGACACTTCTGATCATCAGCTGAGGACTTCCTGTCCAACTCCGAGCAGTGTATTCATAATCCTTGTAAATGTTTTTTTTATGGTGTCCAGTAAGAACCCACAGCTGCTTACACACACAGCGCCTGAGCTTAATCATACTCATTTCCGACTGTTTTCTCAGTGCAGTGAATCGTGGGATTTCGTGCATCAGTGGCTACAAGTCAGCTCGTATTATATGAAAAAAGAAAAGAAAGTGTATTTCAAAGCCACGTGCAGAATTTGGTCAGAAGCTGAATCACATTTCCTGCACAGGTGCTGTCTGGGACGTGGCTTCGGAAAACAAAAGGGTGTGCAACAACGAGACCACACACAGACCAGACTTCAAACGTGCAATCTATGTTGAGAGACCAAAGTGGTGTGGTGTATAAGAAGGAGAAGGTAGATTTCAAAGCATAAATTAGAACTTTATTTTATTATTACAATATTACAAAAAGAGTAGCACAACTCTCCACACACACTCTGTAGTTTTCGCTCATTCACTCAACAGCCACAGAGTGACAGATATGAGAAAGTCTTCTAGACTCTTCATTTCACAGCTATAGCAAAAAAAAAAAAAAAAAAAAAAAAAAAAAAAAAAAAAATTAAATAATGAGGAAAAAAAAAAAGTTTATAATTATAAATAGTCACAAATTGCAAAACTGAAGCTTTGAAACTTGGAATAAAAAGATTTTTGTTACAGCCCAGAACTACACATAGCTATAAAACATAATTACAATAAAATATTCTTTTTTCTTGGTTTTTGTCGCAAAGTAATCCTAAGGAATTGCTTTTCTATTCAACAAAAGCTTTAGTTAATAAAAATAAACAAGGAAAAAATTGCTGTTCCTTTATAGTCTTTTTGAAGTTTTCATAATTATCAATATTATAGGTTTCATAATAACCATGCTTGTTTTCAAAGGAAAGTCCAAGGACCAAATACTTAAGGCTTTATAAGGGCTGTTCCAGAGGGAGGCAAGCAGAGTGTGGGTGATGGCGAATCCACCAACCAACCAAGACACACACGCGCACACACACACACACACACAGCCCCACACACACCCCTAGCCACCAACACACACCCACCAACAACTCACACTCACCCACCCATTACTCACACTCACCCACCCATCCACTAAAACCATCCCCACACAAACCATCCAACATTCACACAGTCATTACACTTCTTAAAAGTTACAGTAGTATAGCAGATTAGCCAGTGTACAATAAAATAATTAATCTGCTGTTTCACCTTTGACTTAAAGTCCTCCTTGATTTACCCACAAGCAATCTTGCAAGTGATCAATTTGGTCTATTCAAGCACATGTCATTAGAGCATCAGTAGCAACTCCTAAACTGAAGTTATTTCAACAGATACATGAGAAAAATGTAGGATCAAATAATCTCAATTTGGTTTGTAGTTAGTCTCTAAACCATATTAGTAACAATCCACAATACACAATCTTCTCCAGTAGTAAGTTTAGTCCCGCTAACTTTATTACAAACCGTCTAACAAGACAACAGCCCATCTCTAGGATTCAAGTATGTTTTCATATCTTAAGAAAATGAAGCAGAAGTACAATGGCACCCCTTGAAGCTCAATGTTTTCTGGCAGGTCGTTTTTTTGTTTTTTTTTCCTTCTTCTTTTACTTCAGCCCACATTGGCTTTTTAAGAAAATAAAAACTCCACAATCATGCTGCCTACTTCATTAATCTACACGAGTTAAGACATCAGTTAAGCCACCTGATTTGTCGCAGCACTTTTGACTGTAATTGATACATAAATTATGCTTCGGTCATATTAAGCCCAGCCAGACTGGCTTGATATGCGACTGAGAGAACTTCACTGATATATATGTTATCCTGTCGAAATCGTGTTGTCAATTACAAACTAGCATCCCATTCACAGATTAATAAATTAATGTAGAGAAGAGGATGAAGCCCTCTAAAAAAGATCTATATTGTCGAACAATTTAGTGAGAAATCTGGAGACCAAACAGACACAGGCCAGATCTAGAAGAAAAAAAAAAGGAAAGAAAAAAAACATTATCTTCCTGAACAGTGCATTACTGAGGTTATTCAACTTACAGCTGAACCATAGACCCCTGGCAAGAAAGGGAGTCGGCCATTCATGATGTTTTAAGGACATCATGTGATCTTTCAGACTGTATTTCTATGCCTAGAAGACGTGTCACACAGTGATCTGGGAGAAACAAAGTGAAACCAAGTGAAACCAATAACCAAAAGTAAATGGGCTTAATCCTTTAAAAAAATTGATCACTTGCAAGAATGATTAAAACAAAAGAAAAAAAAAATAGTGAAAACACTGCTTTTTTAAAAATGTTTTTCAGTTTTCAGTGATCACTTTCTGTTTGCTGTCTGAATTGTTAATGTGAACTGATGCGTTGTAATGCTTTTCCTCCTATTGAGTAATTTTAAGACAGAATAGATGATTTTATGTGGCTATCTGAAATGGACCGAGGTGGTGAGCAGATCCTGTGTCGAAGCTTATCTGTACCCTGGGTGCTGGCCATGGGCCATGGGGGGAGGCCTGGGCATCTTCCCAATCAGGCCCAGATTTTGATCTCGGAAGCAGGGCGTCTGGAAGTCCCCTCCCATGTAATCTGCTGTTTGCATCAGATTAGTCTGCCCCACTGTGGCTCCCCCAGCCACTCCTGCCGGTCGATAATGCGCCGTTGCTCCCGTGGGGGCGCAGTCCACCCCTGGGGTGGGGTTGGTACAACCCGTTCCATTGCCTGTCGGACCGTGGAAGGGTGCAGGCAACTCCTGTGAGCCGGAACTATCACTGTTGGGTGTTGGGAGAATACTACCCCACACAGGCACCTGGTGGTAGTACTGGCCATTGGCATAGTGAGCAACAGTGCCAGGTGGCATGGTGTTGTTGACAACTGGAGGCGAAGGCGTTGGCTTATCCATGGGGGGTTTGAGGTTGTAAGTCTGCCCTACACACAGCTCAGGCGGGTAGTTCATACCTTTACAAGGGAAGCCTGGGTCCCGAGTAGCGGTTTTGCAAGGGTGCCCAGCCCCGTCTGATACATGCTGCAGGTGGGCAAGCTGATGCTGGTTCCATGACATCATCTGCTGATGCTGTTGGTGGCAAATCGGATGCTGTTGGGGGTTCTGTTGGTGCTGCAGATGCTGCTGCTTCAAATCGTTGTGATACACAGCCATCCTGTTTATGGCACCCATGTTGTGCAGAGGCACTCCAGTGCCTACTGATTTATCTGGTGCTCCAATGGTGCAAGAAGAGTGTCCGAGGCCTGGAGGTACAGCACTGGAATGCCCACTATGCATGGCCACCCGGGAGCTGGCATTGATGAGCAAGTTGCGGCTGATGGGGCTTGGGTTTGCGATTTGGCCCTCACACATGGATGTGGCCCCGGCACCCTGGGCCCGAGCCTGGCAGAACTGGTTAATCTGGTGCACAATGGTGCTCAGATCAGCTTGGCGGCCCTGGTGCAGGGTGCCAGCCATTGAGAGAGGAATGGTTGAGGTAGAAACAGTCACATTGGGAGGGGCATCGGCATCCGTGAGTTTTCTCGTGCCACCCTGCAGGCCCGGAGGAGGCTGTTGGAGGTGCTGCTGCTGTTGCTGAAGCAAGAGAGCAGGTGGAGGTTGTGGACCTGGGTGACCAAGAGGAGGGGGGTGGGAAAGAGGCTGTGTCCTGCCCATGCCCTGTGGGTGCTGGGGCATTGCTGAGGGTGCATGAAGCCCAAGTCCCTGGTGTTGCTGTTGCTGCTGGAGGGGCTGGAGACTCTGACTGTGTTGTGGGAGGCCTTGCTGATGTTGTGGGGGTCTCTGAAGCTGCTGTGGTGCATGCTGAAGGGTTAAAGTGCTTGGTGCCGGGCCATACCCACTTCCAGGGGTGCTCATCGTCACACGTGTACCGGTGAAGTCTTTGATGATGCCCTTGGTGATGGGCGCCTTGACAATGGCCAGGAGGCCGGCCTTGGCCGCAGACTGTGAAGGGGGATAGGGACTGTAGCGTGCTCCACCCGCGTCCAAACCGTTGACAGTGCGCCGCACGTGGTTGCGCTGTGGGACCTTGACGCTGTTAGGAAAGATTTTAATCGTCAGCGGGCTGTTGGCCACCTTCTTAGCATAAGCGTCCAGCTCCGCAGGGGTCGGATACTGGGCTGATCTCATCCTCTGTGTAGTGTCCCCTAGAGAGAAGGACAAAGAAAGAGAGTGGAAGAAGAAATGAATGAACAAAGAAACTGACAGTTACAGGGAAACAGCATCAAAAAAGGGTGATAAAGGGATGCAGTAAAAAATAACAGAGTGGGTGGGTGGGGTGGGGGCAGATAAACTATGGATACCCGGATGTAAGGAGAGGTGAGTAGGATCAGGAGTAACCAGAGCAGAGTACACAGAGGAGCAGGACCTGAATGCCCCAATATTCTCAGGTTACCAGTTTGAGCAGAACCACAAAAAGACCTTTGACTTTTAGCTGATAAAGAGACACACAGTACCACTCATAACCCCCCCCAAACAACACAGGGTGCTGTGCTTAGAAAGGTCTAGCCCAACCCAAATCAAATCTGATCAGCGTTGGTCCTGTGGTGGTCTCTTTCAATCAGTGGACAGAGTAGAGGGGGCTGTCAAATTATGCAAATGATTAATAATAACCCATTGATTGGACAGTGGTACTGTGCTACTGATCAGAAGGTTGTGAATTCAAACCACAGAACTGTCAATCAACTTGAGCAAACCTGTCTGCCCCATGGGTGCTGTATCATAACTGATATGCTGCAAGGTAGATGTGCCTAATAAATACAAATCTACACTGCCAGCTGGGTGTACTTGTGTATGCATCATCTACACAGGAAATTACCAGAGCACTGTGATGGTCATTGTAGAGGTAATTTCTGATGAGCATGCACATTTTGTTTTCAGCGTACATGGCACATCAGTCTCCTCCTAATGACTTAATAATGTGGTCTGACATTTAAAAAGCAAATATCTTGTACCGACATAGGTTAATTGCAATACGTGTGTGCGTGGTTGAGGTAGCTAAATGCTTATCATCCCAATTCCCTTTCTCTCCCTCACACACCACCATGAGCATCATGGTAGATGCATTGAAGCTTGGCAAGTGCATGTGACACTATTTTAAAACAGTGAGAGATAGAGAAAGAGAGATAGAGAGAGAAATATCATGTCTTTAAGAGCATGTAGAGAGTCACAAATTCCATAATCCTGTATTGGCTGGTAGAGAATTTGAAACAAGCTCCCTTTAACCACATGGGAAGTTAGCTTATTGACTCATCACCTAGGATGTGGGAAACCAGTGTGGTGATCAGGGGCAGCTTGTAAAAGATGGGCTAAAAGTCCATGTAAGGTTTCATTTTTCGGTATCCACGTTGTCTTATTTGTGGTTAATGTTTTAGAGTATTACTTTGGATTTTTGTGAAACCCAGTGCAACAGCACCACCAGTCACGGGTGTAATGATCGTGAACAAAGGATTATTCATCATCAATTTGTCACTAAAATGAGTTTGGAAGAGAAACTAAAAATTGATAGGCTGAGCCCACATTGTCTAATCAAAGCACAAATTACACAAAAGGACAGATGACAAAGTATGTTTAGTGTTTATTTGGTCTGAACAAAAGGGTTTCAGCCCCAATTTTATTTTTAAATTTACAGCATTTAAACATCATTATTATTATTATTATTATTATTATTATTATTATTATTATTATTATTTCTGGATAAAATATCTTGGGCGACCCTAATAATTTAATTGCTGAGCTATTGATAGCTTAGCCTTCTTACCCTTCTGGATAGAATATATTGGGCGACCCTAATAATTTAATTGAGGAGCTATTGATAGCTTAGCCTTCCCACTGGCTGCCATTGACATTCTTACAATAGCACCCTTCAGTACCCGAAACAAGTTATAATGTTGAGTTAGCTGGCTAGGTTACTTGGGTAATAATTACATACTGCAGTGATAGACTTTTAGTATAACATTGGCTTTGTTAAAACCTTATTTTATCTTATGCCTAATTTTACAGCGCGAGAGTAGCTAACTACTAAGCTAGCGAGATATTAAGCTAGTTATGCTCATCTGCTCCAGTGACAACCCCTCAGAGTATTGCTAGCCAGCAGGCTATATTTAATAGCTTTATAAAGTACTTTTAACTTACTAATGACAGCCAGTTGCTGCAGCTGTATCTATCGATTAAATTACCACAGTTGCAACATTGGTCAACTTTCCCATTAAAGTTTCTTAAACACATCTTTTCAATAGATTCTATACACATTTCACAAAGTTATAATGGATGGGCGATTTTAGCCAATGTGCTGTATCAGGATTGAGATTGGGGTGTAGTTCCCATTACATTTAATCCAAACTAGCTGACAACCATAAAAACTCAGATTTACTTATGCTCCAATTAATCTACACTTCTATGCTTGGCTGAGCTGTGCATGTAAAAGACTTGACCCAACTACTAACACCTCCAAACTGCTTCTCAGCAGCGTTTCCAAAAGGACAACAGCCGAGCCTGTTATTATAATAACTGTGGTCTTGGCTCTAAATGAGCTGATTAATTAGAGTGTGCTCATTCTCTCTCCCTCTGCTCTCCTCACTATATCTTGATGAGTGCAGCATGCTTAAGGCCAAAGAGAACAAAATGTGCGACGGTGAATCTCTGGAGTTCATTTAATAGCCAAAATTTTTTTTTTTTTTTTTTTTAAATTTAATCTTTGAGAGAGACATGTATTACGTCTTTGTTCAACATTATTACTCAATTTCTACTTAAAAATGGTGTTTTAATTACTTTTGGTTGGTAAATTCACACAAAGGCTATTACTCGAAAATTCATGGTGGTTTAAAAAAAAAAAAAAAAAAAAAAAGCT
This sequence comes from Ictalurus punctatus, assembly GCF_001660625.3. Lineage (NCBI taxonomy): Eukaryota > Metazoa > Chordata > Actinopteri > Siluriformes > Ictaluridae > Ictalurus > Ictalurus punctatus. The sequence continues at coordinate 13,937,346 of NC_030443.2, read as the reverse complement.
AACAAATTTAACTGTAGTTTGGTCCCACCTCCCTCTAGTTTTGAAAAACGAGTGGAAAAGTTTATTCTACACTGTTAGGTACTTCTAGCAGTTCATATCTCCTTAGGTATAATGTCAAACACACATACCATTATGTACACATTTATAGCATGAGGCGAGTCTAGTAAAGGGTAGCTATTTTCATGCTTTATATTTTTTTTATTGCACAAAAATGTTATATTTACGTTCAAAGAACCTACAGACGCAGGATTCTACTGTACTAAACAGAATAATATTTGTGGTGATCATTAATGGCTTGAAGATTGTATATTTCAAAATATATCCTAAGCAAAAATAACCATATCTTTTATATTTAATATAGGACTTTGCTAATAAGGCCCATGATAATTTTATCATCCTTAAAGTTATTTATTAGAAGGAAAAAAAAAAAGTCTGATTGTAGAATTGTATACAAAAGATTGTAGAAGCCATGTCAACTTCTACATGCACAATTACTGCATATATAGAAATTATTTTTCTGTACAAGACAAAAGCGCTCTATACTTCCTTGTGATCTACTAGATAAACAGCACTACTATCCCAAAGGACAATTTGAGTTTTTCAAGTTGATATGACACGCATGATGCATCTATAGAATATAAAAGACACTGAGGGAATAAAAGATGAGACAGAGACAGAGAGAGAGAGAGAGAGAGAGAGAGAGAGAGAGAGAGAGAGAGAGAGAGAGAGAGAGAGAGAGAGAGAGAATTTGACGATAAGTGTTCTCTGTGAAGCCGCTGTCTGGCTGCTGAAAGGAAGTCTTTGTATAAAACAAGCTTTTATCATTCGAAGTGAGAGAGAGAAAGAGAGAGGAAGAGAAGGAGAGACAGAATTAGGGGGCAGGAGAGATAGATGGGTGAGGGGGCTTCTGATGTGCACCCACCTGCACTTCCCTGCCACTCTGATCCAGAACCATCCTTCCTACACACACACCACATTTACATGCATTTCCATTTGCCCCTGGCTCCCTCATCTCCAAGCTTCTCACGGTGACCAAGGCCACTCACACAGGCTCATTCACGTCGAGGTCACTTCTCTAACAGTCTAATATTAATTCTGCACACTGATGAAAGAAAGGCACAATTTTTTTTCCCCTGGTTCACTTATTTACAAGGCCCTCGCTCACTCTGCATGAAGTAATTCTCTGAGCATTTTTAATCTGTTGTTCACAAAAATGTATTGTGGGCTCTGTGGTGACGATGAGCTGTGGGAACACTGAAGATACCTGCTAGTCTGTATAAGATTAGGTGTCAGGAACTCAGTTTTTCCCTAAAGCTTTTCCTCCGAAAGAACACAGGATGACCTGGTACCAGGAAACTCTTAGCTAACTAGAGAACCTAGCTAATATTAAAGCTGAACAAAATAGATGTAACGGTTATACAATTTGTACGAGTTTGACTCCTGATAAATAAATCGTGGCGAATATGGCACTGCAAATAACGACATCAGAAAGAGATAAAAAAAAATAAATCCCATTCAAGACCTGTGACAAATATCCATCCACCCATCCATCCATCCTGTCTAGCTATTTTGGATGACTGAAAAATATAGCTGTTCAAATACAAATCATGTGAATGAAGTTGTACTTTTTAGACAATTTTCAGTACTTTCCTAAGAATTTAAGCGAAAAAAATAAAATAAAATTCTACTTACTATTCTATATAGTTTGTTTAGAATTGTTACAAACTAAGCTAATTCAGGGGTACATTAAAGATGCATGGTGGTGGTGGAAGGGAGAAAATGTATCATAATACTCAATGCACAAAATGTATTATGGTATTTGAAAACAAACCAGGAGTACCTAATGAAGAAAAACTAGAACAATGTTTGCTTAGAACAAATCAGCAGCTTGGTATGAGTAACAACATAGTTGGTAAGTGTTAAGCAGTTATTACAAATATCTTCATCATACTGCCAAATTGCCCAGGGCTAGTGCAGACAGAGGCCTGTATTCTGAGCAGGAGGATGATGTTAAAGCTGTATGACGTGTTTGACCAGTGGAAAGTGCTTTACTAGTTTCAGATCAGTGCTGTGGGGCAAACCTCCAGGCAGACGCCATGAGCAGAGACCTGGCTGGCTGAGTTTCAACCACTTTGCTAAATGACAAAAACACTTGCCTCTCTTTCACTCCAAACTCTGCACTAATCACTTAGCACTGGAGCTAAATACTGAAAAGCTGTCTTCAACTCATCTGTCTCACTGTAACGCTGTGTCACTAAAAATACCGGCATCGGTGACTACTACAGCAAAAGTATCGGGACTTGTACTCGGTCTTAACAATCCGGTTTGATGCATCTCTAGTTAGTGCCATGGTGGAGGTGGAGCCCACGAAACTGGTCATAAAGCAGGAATACACCCTGGATAGATCCACCGAGGGACACAACACGCACACATTCACACAGACGGACAATTTAGAGTCACCAATTCACTGGAATGCTGAATACATTAAGTATGAATAATCTGAGAAATTATGAATGAGTTGTCAAGTCTACATGTAATCTCTCCTCATCAGTGATGGAGGCTCAAACCAATTTGATATGTACAGTGCTTATAACACACATTGTTAACAGAACAGCTTAACGGAAATCCAGAGCCATAGGCGACACTGGAAAGAAAAATTTCCCGGAACCGAGAAACCTTCAGAGGAACCAGACTCAAAAGAGAACTCATCATCTTCTAGTCGACGATGGTGCGATTGTAATTCATTACTCTTCCTCAGTTTTACACTATAATGCTAAACAGTGCTGAGTGTTTCAAAAGGAAATTCAGTACAGTCTTAAGTACTGTAATCTCAAACTACTCATTCAAATCTGGACAAAAGCTAACCAAGCACATGAAAGCTAACCTAGTGAGTGAAAGCTAGCCTGGTGCGTGTAGACTACTGTGATATCTGGTAAGCGAATCAGTAAGTAATGGAGTCGAACAATCCTAATTTTTGCACTTCGATATTTAGTTCTGCTTGCATGAACTAGCATATGGGTTTAAAAAAAAAATTATTCAAAGTTTTCTGGATGTTTAATATACTACTCACACAAATGTTTTAATATTTTACACCATGTTCCCTGGGACTTTAATGACTATTATATAAAAAGGAGGCTGAGACAGCCAAAAATAGAGACAGATAGCGAGACATAAGAGAGAACAATTTATGGAACTGATGACACAACATTCATTTTGCAGAAAGTCTTAAGGCGTCGTTTGGTATGGAATTATGAAGTATCTTCTCTCTTACGCTCGCCTTCTTCACTTTGCCCCCCCGACCCTTCATCTTCTACTCCCAGCTGCATTCTTCTCCCTTCATATGAATCATAAATAGAGAGCCATATTAAAGTGTGGAGTATCGTATCTGACCTCAGTGATCGACCCACTGCTACAGCCTGATAGTTATTACCCACTACTGCATTCGGCCTCGGGTGGAGAGAGACCGCGCGAGACAGAGAGAGGCAGACGCAGCAGGAAGAGAGAGTGAGATGGAGTGAGAGAGATAAGCCAGTTTTGGTTTGGTCATGTCCCCAGGCTAGGAGAATCTCTAAGCCAAGCTGAGTAGAGGAAACTGGTCCTAGATTACAACAAAACACTCCATTCCTGTCCAGAGATCCAGTCTCAGAGGTGCACATTAGAGCCATTTACTACAGCAGTCTATCTGCCCCAGCTATTTGGTCCATTAAGAGTGACACCAGCAGGCTGCCTTTCTACCTGGCCACAAGGAGATGCATGAGGGAAGAAAATGATGGAAACCAAGCGAGCAAGGGAACAAGGAAGGGCCAAGCAAAAACACTCTTAAATCCACCACATCTCTCTGTGGGCAGACTTCCTGTCAGATTAGCTCTCTGTCAGGGTGGCACATGATGCCCCGGAGACGTTGGTGTGCATGTCGCCAAGCAGGCCGCTAGCACGGAGACTGATGAGCAGCACGTCACCCTGAGGGGACCCTCCATAAGCAGCAATTATGGAGACACAGCCACTGAAGTGATGGGGCCATTCCTGACCCCCCCTTGGCTGTCTATCTCTTGTCCTCAACTATCTTGGTCCCTGTCCATCTCTTTCCTTGTCTCTCAGAGAGATTGTGGCCTGTATCCACACGCCTGACCATTAGGGCAGAGACATGGATTGAATTCGGAGCCACTTTCCATACTGAGCTTAGTTCCGGTCTAAACAGCTCTTCAATGAAGAATGTCATTTGATACTCGTGATAAACAAGAACTGAAGTAAGAACCTCCACTTTCCTTCTGGAAGACCTCCAACGACATTTTGAAAGATTGTGAAGAAAGATGAAAAACGTCAACCTAAAACAACCAAATATAAGATAACCATATAGCACCATTTACAAATGGTGTGATGTGTGGTGAAGGCCATCACATCATCATCATCATCATCATCATCATCATCATCATCAAAGTAGGGTCCAGGTTAAGCTGTTTCTGCCAACAAAATTGCGAAATCCTGGAGGGACTGAATAAAAGGAAAGCGGTACGTGTGCACACTTCTATTAAACTGCCTTTGGACAATGGACGGAGGCAGGATCTTGGATTTTAGCTCGTGATTAGATCAACCAAAGGTAACTAATGAGAAATGTGGGTGCTTTCTGTTGATGTCTGTGGTCAGTGGAAAACACAGATAAGCACAGTTTGTCAGTGTTGACTTTCCTGTGGTTGGTGAAGCACACCTGGCATGGGCACAGGGCTCTCAGGAGACACACAGGAAACAGAACTGTTCATGCATTGTCTGCATAGCTTTTACACATGTGGAGGATTAAATAAAAGCTGTCCACTAGGGGAAAGATCAGAGCTAAAACACCCCTGGCAGGTTTCCGAGTATCTGCAAAATGCCGGCAATTTCACACCCACTATTTTGGGACGCACGTCACTACAGCATGACTGACAGAGCATGGAGACATCGTACAATTGTATACAAGCCCGGTTGCTACTCTTGTAGTCATTGTCATAGGCAGCGTCTCAAATCACATTGTCTAGTATGACCTTCTAGTTAAACGTATTTACTATGTATGGCTGCTAATCTATTCTAAAAAAAAATTCTAATAAAAACATTTAAAAGATAATAATAAAATGTTAGTAAGGCACCATGTGTGCCTTCATACATCCAAAATGCACTTCTATACGGCTTGCGATAAAGAGGTTGGCAATAATGAGGTTGCATACAACCAAGAGACCAAATCAAGTTCAACATAACAGCAGCCTTAGAATCAAATTCCAACATTAATGAAAAGAAGCATGAAAATCTGTCTTGCTCCCTGTCACTTTGTCATCTTTCTTTCTGCCTCCTCTTTTACGCCACTTTTTAAAGCAGCAGGAGTACTCGCTAAGAGGAAATGAGCTATACGGCGAGAAAGAGGGAGATGAATAAGAATAAAGGCGTAGCAATTCTCCCGGGAGAAAAGCCTCGTATAAATGGTGCTATAGTCAGAAGTGGGTGAAAGATGAGCTTTCGATCAGGCAGAAGTAGCTGAAAGAAGAGAGTTGGAGTGGCCTGATGTGTTCGGCAGGGAGCCGAGGGCTGAAAGAGGCGTGTCTTGTGGAAGGGTGTATGTATGTGCGTGTATGTGTGTGTGTGTGTGTGTGTGTGTGTGTGTGAATAGTAGAGACTGACAATGGCAAGGGAACGGCCCTGTGTGCCGGTAATGGGGGCTCCTGGGGCTAGTCTGATTACTGCTATTCTCAAATCACACGGCTGATGAAGGGGGAGACAGGGAGGGAAAGGCAGAGAGAGACAGAGAGAGAGAGATACAGGGAGGAGAGAAAATGACAAAGAGCGAGACAGGAACAGGGGGAGGGGGGAATTAGGAGAGGAGACGTGGAGGGAATGAATGTGTGAGCACTCGAGTTAGGGGGCGGAGACAGATGCAGAGAAAGAGATAGAGGAAAAAAGGTCTCGAGTTAGAACAGAGATACACACACACAAAAAGTAACAAGGAGAGGGACAAGGAAAGACAGAGTGCGCATAAGTAATGAGGCCCAGAAATGGGTCAAGCTCACACTGCGAGCGAATCCTCCGGAGATCGGTCGGTCTCCGAGGGAGGAGCGGAAGGTGCTTTCTCGCCGAGTCCAGATGCACCAGAACACACGCTGTTCCTGTGGTTAAGCGCTTCATGAATATGCTAGCCAAACACCTGCAGCACGCCTCGCTTCCATTCCCCCCTCTCCCCGAGTCAACGCTCTTTAGCTCTCTCCTTTCCTGTGACACTCAGCCCTCTCTGTCGCTTCCTCTCCTCTTCTCGGCTTTCCCCTGCGAGTGGAGAGTGATGTCTCCTGCCACTGTTGACACTGTCTGTCTGTCTAACTGGGTTTTGCCATTCTACAGAGATTGAGTCCTCATTATCACCAGTCAGCCTCCCAGGAGAACATGCTCTACAGGGGTACATGGCACCGAGAGAGAGAGAGAAGGGGGGGGGGGGTGAGAAGGGCAGAGGAGGTAAAGAGACACAGGGGAAAGGTGTGTATGATGGTTAGAGAAAGGGACGGGGAATGAGAATGACAAAAGGAAGGCTCGGAAATCACATACTATGAGCTAACACTGAAAGATATGTTGTAATTCATAAATGAACACGATTAGTATTAGTATATGGAACTTACTTTTAAATGAATTTGTAAAATTGTTAAAAAAATACCTGTGATTTAGACAACAGTGACAGTAAGTGTTTCGCTTTACCTGATGTTCGCACGTTAATTTAAGCAAGTGTCACGTTTTTTTTTTTTTTTTACTTCTTTTTTTAGGACAAGCACAGTTTGGAAACGGAGACAGAAGCAGAACCACAAATGCTGTTGTGTCTGTTATCAGTTCCTCTGCTGCCGTTTCCTGGTGCATGATGGGACAGGTTGCTGCACAAAGTGTCCATCACTCCACACGCTCCCTCTTTGGGGTCTTTTCAGTCTGTCCAGGATTTCGCTGTTTTTTGTGATCGTTGCAGCCAAAAATCCTTGATTTTGCTGAAGCTTTTTTTAAAAAAAAAAAAAAAAAAAAAAAAAAAAGAAAAGGTCCCCCCCCCCGGAAAACGACTTGATTTGGCAAAACTGCAATCGCACGAAATTTTTTGCACGATCTTTCGCAATGATGTTTCTTGGTAAGCGAGACGTTTTAGGTGTACTCATGTTCGACGCACGTGAATCACAAATGGCTTTGGCTGAAAGTGCGTTGTGATTACATGACGCGTCTTGGCCCGGAGTCTGTGGTAAATCTGCGGTGATTTTGAAAAATCGCAAGCTCCTCCGGATAGCGTGGCGTTCGCTTGATTTTGTTTTCATTTTTGCGAATCACAAACACATTTACTTCTCACTGGTTGGACTGAGTGCAAGGATTTTTCTGAACGTGAATGAATCAGTTCTGAGCATGGATTTTTTTTTGGTTTACGTTTGTTTTTAACAACTCTTAATGATGTCAGTGTAAGTAAAATGTCTGCTAAGTAAGGAATAAACCATGATGGGGTGTATTGTTATAGGAAAGTAATCAACAATGGAGAGGAATCATCATCATCATCATCATCATCCCAAAGCATTTTATTCCTCCTGCCGTAACTACTGTCTGCACTGCTGTTATAGAAAACTAACCAAAACCTTGTGACCAATCAGATTTTTAAAAAAATCAGCAGCGATGTGATATAAATATCCTTATTGAACAGAAGGCAAAGGGAAAAAATAATTAAATAAATTCTGCCATTGTTGGATGCACAATCATTTTGAAATCCTTGGAGAGAGAAAAAATAGAGAAGGGAAATAAAATGAACTTTATTTCTTTGCAGGATCTCTTTCCTTGCACTAACCATGTTAGCGAACGTGCACCATGATGCAAACACAGAAGAGTATGAAAGCAACTGGATTCAAAGGTTTACTTTTTATTACATTTTTTTTTTGTGCGTCATAATTCAGATTTCAACCAAACAAAAAGGTCAGAGGTTTGTGGCCAGAAAAGTGTTGAAAATCTTCCAGACATGTCTGAGAGCATTCTGTGCCTCAATGATGCTGTGCTTCAGCTGGACAAACTAATCTCATCCTTTTTCCTCATTGAGCATAGTACCTCATCTCTCGCTCGCTCTCTCTCCGTCATGGGCTGTTGACTAAACAAAATGGCCTCTGACATTTCCTCGCTAAATAGCTCTCCTGCCAATCTCATGACATGTCATGTCAGGCGACACCCACATTTGTCTACTGCTGAGAGAACAGCGAGCGTGGGGGAAGAGAAAAGGCCAGGGCAGAGATAGAGAGCGTATGTGTGTTATAAGAGAGAGGGAGGGCGTGATAGAGAGACACAGCGACAATGTGTTAAAAAGAGAAAGAGAGAGAGAGATGTAGAGCTGAATGGCTGTGCAGGAGCAGCAGGTGCTCTCTGTGTTTGGAGGTGATGGAGGTTGGAGTTGATGGCTGCCGCTCTCCTGCTGGGCCTCCGAACAACAGCGCCTAATTTCACCGAGTGCTCAACATCATTGAAAAGGACAGGCTTGGACAGGCAGCAGGGTTTCCTGGAAGTGTGTGTATGTATGTGTGTGTATGAGATGAGACTGGGGGCGAGGTTGACAGGTGCGTGGTGAAAAGCAGCGCTTATTGGGCATTGGCTGTCACTCAGGGGTGTCGTTCACACTGGCACAGATAGACCTGAGTTTTTTTGTCACAGGAGCACACAATTGTGGACGTGAGGAAGGCAGGAACAGAATTTAGCTGTCCTTAATTGTCCTTTCCGCAGAAGCAAGATGTCGCACTGGAAAGACCAATACAAGATTTATGCAGCCGGTACTGATACTAGAGAGGCGAGAACTACAGTTCAGGCTGGAGGATATTTCCAGTCATAAAACTGGAATAAATACGAGACTACAACTGAACTGACTTGGCAATAATGTTTGCTGATATAGCAATGTTAAAGCCATTTTTAGTTATTTTATATTTTATACGTATGGTCACCTGGGAAAACCTTCCAATGGTAAAATTTACATTTTGTACTGTATATATGGTTAAAACATACGATTTCTTAAATCTACCAATATTTTCCATCCATTTTCTGTCCCACTTATCATACACAGGATCACTGGGGAGGCTGGAGCCTATCCCAGGGAACACAATGTGGGGGACACCCTAGACGGGGTACCAACCCATCGCAGGGCACAATCACATGCACATTCACACACTATGGATAATTTAGAAAAGCCAATCAGGCTACAATGTGCGTCTCTGGACTGGGGGAAGAAACTGGAGAAAGAAACTGGAGAACCCGGAGGAAACCCCAAAGCACGGGGAGAACATGCAAACTCGGCACACACAGGACGGAGTCAGGATTCGAATCCCCAAGCCTGGAGGTGCGAGGCAAACGCGCTAACCAATAAGCACATGTCCCACTATGTCTATTTTATTACATCTATACATTTTTCCCTATTATTACCCTCTATTACTTCATACTCTTGCTTACATGCACAGTCCCAGTGACAACCACTCTGCATTTCACTATGTATTGTACGCTGTGCGTGACAAATAAAACCTTTGAATCCTTGAATTTTTTTCGGAATACAGCACAGGAACATTTTGAAACACTGAACTGATCAGGCTTATGTCACATCACTACAGCACATACAGTAGCTATACAACAACGATCAAATGATGACATTCGTTACGTATTCAGATAACATTTCAGACATCTTTATGCAGACTGACTGTTTTTACCACAACTGTTTAACTGGCTCTTTGCCCACTGGCGCTTTCTTTTATTTCATCACAGTTTATAGCAGGGTCAGGAAGTACTATGCACAGACATGTGAAAAAAAATAAGTACACCCATGGACAATTGTTGGCTTTTTTGACATATTTGGACAAGCAAACATTTGATCCTCTTTGAAACAGTGCCTATTAATAAAGGCGATACACTAGCAAATGCCACATAAAATTTATATTTTGTAGTAATAACAATTTAAAATGAGCAAAAAAACAGCTCAATAACATGGAAGTAGTAAGTACACCCCTACAAATCCACAAAATTAAAATCGGGTGTTCGAGATCGGTCGGTGATTAGATCCTGCTTATTGAGTGCAGGTGGAAGCGGGCTTATTTATACCCCTCACATATCTAGTGTCTGATGTTCCCTTTGCTATTGAGGTGCAAGGTGTTGTCATGCCAAGATCTAAAGAGTTCTGTAAGGCCTTCATAAAAATGGTTGTGGATGCCTATGAGTTTGGCAAGGGATTTAAAACGATCTCTAAATTATTTTAAATGCATCACTCCACTGTAAAGAAAATCCTCTACAAGTGGTGCAGATTTCAAGCGACTGCCAATTTGTCCAAGACTGACCGTCTAAGCAAATTCATCTCAAGAGCAGACCATCTGATGCAAAAAGAAGTCTCCAAGACCCCTAAAATTTCATCACAGGATCTGCTAGTAAGTCTTGCAACTGTTGGTGTCAAAGTGCATGCTTCTACAATCAGAAAGAGATTGCACAAATTTGACCTGCATGGGAGGCGTGCCAGGAAAAAGCCTTTGCTGTCTAAAAAGAACATCAGAGCAACACTACAGTTTGCCAGTGAGCAAAAGGCAAAGACCAGGCCTTTTGGAATAATGTGCTCTGGACGGATGAATCAAAGATAGAGTTGTTTGCCCGCAGTAACAACAGACATGTCAGGCACAGGCCACAGACAGCTTATCAGGAGAAGCACCTCATACCAACTCTGAAGCACGGTGGTAGAAATGTTATGGTTTGGGGTTGCTTCGCTGCCTCAGGGACTGGACAGCTTGCATTCATTGATTCAACTATGAATTCTGCATCATATCAAAGAGTGCTTGAAGATAATATGAGGCCATCTGTCCGAAAGTTGAACCGAAAGTGGACCTTTCAACAGGATAATGATCCTAAGCACACTAGCAAATCCACCAAGGAATGGCTCAAAAAGAAGAAATGGAGGGTTATGGAACGGCCTAGTCAAAGAGCAGATTTGAATCCCATTGAAATGTTTGGGGGGGGGGGGGGGGGGGGGGGGTGTTTGAAACAGAAAGTAAACGCCAGAAAACCCTCAAACATCTTGGAACTGAAAGAAAAGAAAAATGCATGGAAGCGTGGTCAAAAACTCCAGCAAGTCAAATGGATAATTATGCAAAACACCTATGAGAAGTTATTTCTGCTAAAGGGGGCAACACTGGCTCCTGAGGCCAAGGGTGTACTTACTTTTTCCACAGACAAATCTCGCATCTATTGATACTTCTGTTGAATAAATGACTGAAAAAGCTATTTGTCCTTATGGTTTTGTTAAAATATACCAACTTTATTAATAGGCTCAGTTTCAAAGATCAAATGTTTGCTTGTCCAAATATGAAGAAAAAAAAAAAGCCAACAATTGTCCATGGGATGTACTTTTTTTTTTTTTTTTTTCTCCCCCTTCACGACTGTAAAAGCTCATGTTTGCACACTAGTGCAGTTAGCATTCTGCATCTACTGTGCTGCAACATGCACTCTTCCTTTATAGGGTCAGCTCAACCAGTGCAGATGTGCTAATGATCAGTGTGTTTACAAGGTTGACTAAAGTTAATTACGCTTACATTTGCTTATGAAATATACTGATGCTGAAAGTCTGAGATGTGAAGCTGACATTGAGACACTGATATCGATTTGAATCGCATTTCTCTATTGGTCATATCCTGGCACGTATTTATTTAAAAATAAATAAATAAATAATAATATTTAAAAAAAATTTAAGTGTTGCTTGATGCCCTTGAAATGGATTGTTCCACTGAGCAGGAAGCATTGTTCACTCAGTAAAAGCAAATTGGCGAGAAAAAATACCTGGCGACGAAAAATACCTGGCAACTTTTTCGCTTAACATATCAGTCTATAGTACATCAAATTATTTATTCATTCACAAGTGAACTTATCCTGACAAGCGGCATGGTGGATCCGGAGTCTAGGGTACTGTTTAATTAGCAATATTACTGTGTTCCTGTCTCTCTCATTGGTCACTGATGACTGGCAATCATAATACCCTCAGAAGCTCTGGTATAGGTTGCACCTCTTTATCCATTTTACTAAGAATGCAGTTTTTTTTCCTGTGTGCATGTGTGTGCGTACATCTGTAAATTAGTACTCACATTTCTGAAGTCCAGTGTTCATCTGCGAGTGGGGAAGAAGCTGGAGGGAGAGGTCACCTGGCCCTGGCAAACAGGCCAGCATCTCACACACACACTCACACTCCTAGTGCAACATGGGACACACACTCCTCCTCACACTGCAAAGAGACAGCGAGAAAGAGAGGATTAGTTAGGCAGGTTATTACACCAGTATGTGTACATGTTAATGAGGCGCAACATGTATAACACACACACCCCCAGACATCCCTAACCTAATACAAACCTAATAGTTTAAGATAAAATCCAAATGGACATGTGCGCTCTGACATCTCTATACCATACCATACCACATCACACACAGAGCCCCCGCCCTCCCCCAACCACACACACAAAGTCATGGCCTTGGGGGCCGTATGCTTCATGCAGATAGAACCTAATCCTAGCTGCTTTGCCCACGGATCAGAGACAGGTCACTCTCCCGCCATTCAATTTCAGACCCTGCTCCCTCACTCGAAGCAGGTGAGGCCACGTTTGATACCCAATCTAAACTTTAATTAAACTTCAAACGCAGCATGGCCACTGTGGAGAGCCGGGGCCTTGGGGCCAGCAGCCGAGAGTAATTCAACCTCCCTACTCCAATCTCTCTCTCGCTCTCCCACTGCATCTTCAAATCCCCAAAGCCTAGTTTCCTCTGATATTCCATTGGACTTACTTTTACCCCTCCATCTGTCATGGCCACCATGTCTCAGGATCTGTAGTGTGTCTACATCTACTCATGTTAAAGTACAGCAGTATAGGAAGTTCCTGACCTACTCAGTTTGATGTGATGCCTGCTTAGATTTTAAAAATGTTGTGCAAGAGATGACAACAGTCCAGAAATCATCTAAATCAGAACAAACATGATGAGATTTAAAAAAAAAAAAAAAAAAAAAAAAAAAAAATTAAATAAAAATTAATAACTACACAGAGCACACAAGCTAGTTTCAAGCTAATAAACAGAAGCAATATTTTCCTTTCAATATTTCCTGATTCTATGTAAAATGCTATGTAAGAGACAGAAACATGGTGTAAAGTCATCTAAACCAGAACAAATATGTTTTTTAAAAGATTCTACATATGTAGGACACCATATATATATTTTTTTAAATCACACATAAGCTAGCTGAAATTGAGGCAACAGATTAGCTTGCTAGTACAAAGAACCAAATCATAGTATCTGGTTATATTTTTAAATGCTGGGTAAGAGACAAACAGATCATCTAAATTGGAAGAAATATGTTTAAAATAAATAAATAAGCTATACTAGGGCTGTATATTTTTTATGCACATATAAGCTAGCTGAACGCAGAGGCTAAGGCTAAGAGGAATTTAGCCAGCTAATACATAGTAGCTGTTAAGTCTCTTATACAGGACAGTGTAATGGCAGAATGTCAAAGCGAACCAGACAGAACCATTTTGAATAGCAACATTTTCCTCAGATATACTGGTGTACTGTTGACAGAAGCCTCTGTATGGCTAAAATTATACCCTAACCTAACTTAGCATTAGTAGCTCGATTCAGTGCTATGGATCCCTCAATATTAAGGAAACAACATTGTAGCACAAATAACGTACTCAAAGCTGTCAAAGTTTTCGTCCAAAAAGTGGACTGCTCATGGCATCTTTTCATAACCAGACAACCACAATTTGAAAGTAGCAAGCATGGACTTTAACCATGTATATCTGTGTGTGTTTGATCAGTATATAAAATTCTAGTTTTCCAGGTTTCCCAGGCTTCTGAGCTGAGGAAAGAGGCTTGGCGGCGTTCAGAGGCAGCCCCAGTCAATTCAATTACAGTATTCACAGCAGCAGACACGCTTTGCCTAAGGAACAAAAGCAGCGGTGGCACGCTAATGGCTGGTCATTTGTGTCTAGCAGACGCATTTTCTTGCCCACCCCTTCCATCGCCTTTTCTTCTTTTTAACCCTTCAATAAGTAAGGAGGAGAAATAACTAAAAGGAGACAAACACCTCACACGAGAGGCAATTATCCAACATACAGCCACGACAGGGCCTTACCGCGCTGTCGGGGGGCTTAGGACAGACCTGGACCAGGGGAGAGAGAGATTATAAAAGGTCAGAACGATGGCTCATTTAAATCCTCCCAGTGAGGGTGAAAACAAGCACTAATGAAGCAGAGTCACACACACACACACACACACACACACACACTCGACAGAAAGCAGTTAGGAACACAAATACTTACAGTTGCAATCAAAATTATTCAACCCCCATTGCAAATCAGGTTTATTGTCAATTTACAGGACTTTCAGCTGTTTGCAATGAACAAATCAAACAAAAGCAATTGAAATAGTTCAACGAATGCTTCACGTGGAATTCAACTGAAAAGACAACTTATGATTTATCCGTCTCAAAATTATTCAACCCCCTGAATAGAATCCCTCACAACAGCACAAATATGCTAAACATGTGTTGTCTCAAGCACAGCTGATGCAACTAATCAAGGGCTTCATTAGTTGCACCAGGTGTGCCTGAGTTGGAACACGTGAAATACCTGAACTGGCTAGGGGTAGAAAATATATGAAATACCTGGTCAGGGCATTGGCACCCTGTCCAGGGTGTACCCCACCTTGTGCCCCACACTCCCTGGGATAGGCAAAAGGTTTCCCCGTGACTCTGAAGAAAGGATGAGTGGTATAGAAGATGGATGGACAGACCTGGACGGGGCAGTAAAAGGAAGCTATCGACGGCTGCAACCAGATTTCTGAGAAGGCAGGTTGTGAAAAACCCTCAAGTGACTGCAAAAGACCTGCAGCAAGACTTGATAGCAACAGGCACGGAGGTTTCAAGGAGCACAGTAAGGCATGTGCTAAACGCAAACGGTTTCCATGCCAGAACTCCAAGACGTACACCACTACTGACCCAAAAGCACAAGAAAAGTCGCCTCAAAATCATATAAATTAGCCACAGACGTTCTGGGATTCTGTTCTGTGGAGCGATGAAACAAAGCTGGAACTTTTGGGCACGATGGATCAGCAGTATGTCTGGAGGAAGAAGAATGAAGAAAGAACACTATCCACAGTCAAGCATGGTGGAGGCTCAGTGATGCTCTGGGGCTGCTTTGCATCCTCTGGCACTGGAAACCTGCAGCGTGTGGAAGGCAAGGTGGATTCATTGAAGAAATCCTAGGAGAAAACGTCATGTGAGGAATCTGAAGCTTGGGCGTCATTGGACCTTCCAAAAGGACGATGATCTCAAGCATACCTCAAGTTCCACCAAGGCTTGTTTGCAGAAGAAGTTCTGGAAGACTCTACAGGGCCATCACAGTCACCTGACTTGAACCCCACAGAAAATCTCTGGTGGGATTTGAAGGTGGCGGTTGCAGCACGCAAACCCAAAAATATTACTGAACTGGAGACCACTGCTCATGAGGAATATGCTAAGATTCCTCGGGAATGCTGCCAGAAGCTGGTGTCTGGCCCCTGCTTCTCGTTTGCAGAAGGTCATAACAGTAAAAGGGTGCTCTACTAAGTACTAAAGATGCTTGCCATGAAGGGGTTGAGTAATTTTGAGACTGGAGAAATCATAAGTTACATTTTCAGTTGAATTTGGGGAAACCACTTGAAGCATTTGTAATGTTGAACTATTCCAATTGCTTTTTGTTTGATTTGTTCATTGAAACAGCTGTAGGAGAATGACGGACAGAAACCTGAGGATAGGGAAGGACGAGAAGTGAGAGATCTCGGTGGTTCAGATACAGAACTATTATGGGAAGGTCACTCCTCTCTGTAATGTTCTAGCTCCCTTTTTTTCCTTTCCAGCTACCTCTCTGGTAAGGCTGGGATTCTCTTGAGACCTTCGATTTTTTTCCCCCTCGATTCAGGGTGCTATGATGTTAATGCAGCTCAATTGTGGATTTTTATAGTCTACATTATGACTACATTTTCCAGTAAGTCCCTTTGCTTTTTTGAAAACAACACCATTTTCATCCATCATGAAGTAATGTATTTTCCATTAGGACTGTCAGAATGCTTGTTACTTAAAACAGCAGGGTGTGAGGTTTTGGAGTTTCGCCATTTCCAGTAAAAAAGAAAAAAAGAACAGAAAAGAAAAAAAAAAAAAGAATGAATGTGAGCTACTTGCAGAAGAACATTTTGTAAAGTGTTGTGCTGTGCCATTTCCATTGTGCGGATGTAATATACGTTCAGTGGGAACTCATCTGAAATATATTCTATGCACATAACAGCAATCTGAGGCTACCAAAATCTGCTGTTAATGTCGTCCCCTTGGGTTTATGGGAGAGTTATGCGAATAAATGCTATAAATAGTTTGAACTCACCCAAGTTTAAAATGCATGACGTATAGAAACACACAATAAAAACGTGTTGGCTACTAGCCTGATAATGTTCGCATGCTAATTAAAACAGATCACAGAATAAAATACATACGTTAAAGTAAGAATTCAAGACCCATCGTAGCCTGAAATAACAGAAATAACACCAAAAAAAAAAAAAAAAAAAAAAAAAAATAGTGTTAGCCACTAGCCCGACTATTCTCAGCACACTACCTAACTTGTATCAGATAATAAATAGATAGATGTCCAAATTACACACACAAAGAGCAAAAATAAGTATTGATCGGCTTTCTCTTGCCGAAGTTTGAAAACTCAGAATTACACAGAACTCATGAAAAGGTTGCCATTAGCTACAAGCCGTCCTCTAGCTAAAACGATTAACAACTGGGTAATGATACAAACTTTACAATGAGGATAAATCAGATTGCTATCATTCATTAGCTTCGCATAACATTAGATCACAAATAAATGCCTTCAGTTCAACAAGACAAATTGAAAAGTCAGCCCTCAATCCTTTTCTTGCTTATAGAAGGTGTTCATACTCTCACTCCTGTTTGTTTACACTCTCTCTCCTGATTGGCTGCCAGCTCCCACCAGCCACAGTGGAGTTGCGCTTCTTTAGTGTCTAAAGTTGGGGTGTACGTGCAACTTCCTGCCAATTCCGACCCAACACCCCAGGCACTCTGACTGTGAATTACTTTACAGAACTGCCATAAACTTATGCTTCATTTGTAACATTTTTTTTTTTTTTAATCCTATGCATTTTATACAATACTATAGTGTTTATTATCACAAAAATGTTTGATTATGCATTTAGTTAAATGATTAAATATAGAAAACGGTAGACAAAATACGGTCAAAGTAATTCGTTCATTTCCGACCGGCTCTTCTGAGCGATGCTTTTTATGGTACTGAATCTGAAATTAGTCATACATCCAGCATCAATGTGTTTCATCCTATGCGGTGAGCATATATAGTCAGTTCCGCCCGGATTCTTGCAACAGCAGAAATGAACAGAAAATCAAGGAAACTCTGCAATATTCGGAGGAGCTTACGATTTTTCAAAATTACCGCAGATTTTGGCCAAGACGCGTTATGTGACGTCATCACAACGCGCATTCAGCCAAAGCCTTCGATTCACGTGCGTCGTACATGGGTACAGCTAAAAGATCTCATTTGCCAACAAACATCATCGAGAAAGGCCGTGCAAAACTATTTCGCCAATTCAAGTAGTTCACAAATTTGGAAGAAAAAATAAAACGCAGCAACAATCAAGCATTTTTGGCCACACATTCTCTGTGTCCGCGAAGAAAAGTAAAGTATGGAGAAATATCAATGAAAGGAAGACATTATTGTGGGTAATTAAATAAAAATAATTTTGGAACACGTGTTTGTGATAAAAGGAGGATATTGATGTGTAATTTCTTAAGCTTGTATAATATTTGACAAGAGTAACAACAACAACAGTGGCAGTGTTAATTTACAGGATAATTAATATTCAAAATGTACTGAATTGCAATTTTCAAAGATCTTGACAGTCCTAGCTTAGTGTTTATTTTTGCTACTGCTGACATTAATTCATTGAATGCATTAAAAAACATTTATGCATAATCGAACATGAGATTATGATGTCGTGCATGGATGTAGAATCATTCAAAGAATTTCAATGCATCAAAGAACTGCTCATTTCTCCCATGGCATCATTTCTCCACTGCTGATGCACGTCTCTCGCCTCTCCATCCTCATGCTGACCCTCACCCCCGAGACCGCAGTGTGCCGAGATGAGCTTTTAACTTCTGTCCATTTGTCTGCCTTTCTCTGCCTATCCTGACACACCTATTGCTTCTGTCCTCGCCCAACAACCCCCTCTTCAGCCTGTTTCTCTCCTTCCTTCCTGATTTCCAGCTTGTCCTGCCATATGGCACCAATCCCCTTGCCCTCGATTCCCCGCGTCACCATGCATTAGCTCTAATTGGCCTGACGTGTTCGTTCTGCTTCCTGAAGGATTTAGAGGTGCGTGCGTGGCTCCGTTTCAGCCGCTTGTCTCTCTGTATTTTTTCCCCAGCCTTGTTTAATCTATGAAAGTGCCAACGCTTTTTCCTGAACAAGTATGACAAGGATTAAGAGAGAGATGAAGAGGAGGAGGAGGAGGAGGAGGAGGGGGGTGGGGGGCTTGAAGGGAGCTTGTGATATCGAGTTACAGGAATAGAGTGCCGAAAGAGGATGGCTGTTTCTCAAGCATGATAATGAGGAATAAAGACGCACTATTAAAGCTGCCAGGTTTTCCAATAAGACATAATCAGTCTTGCGCTCGCTCTTTCTTTCTTACAGGCCTTAGACTTAAAAAGAACCACATAAAAACCCCGCAGCATCTTTGGCATACACAATAACAAGTCCTGTATACGTGGACTGGCCACGAAAATATACTTTGTTCCCTTAAATATTTATATAGTCATTTATTATGCACTCTGCAGGTGCATGTCCTTCAAAGCTCCCTAAAGTTAGCAAAGGGTTCAATGGGTCAATGTCCACTCAATTAGTGCTGAGAGCAGAGACAGAAGATGGGTATAGAAGAAAGGACCAGAAAGGGTTTAGTAGAGAAGGAAACTCTAAAGTGCACTAAAGTAGCTCAAGGTTGAATACCAAACCAAACACCACCATTAGTGTCCATTATGTAGTCTAATCCCTTACACACTGAAGGTATTTTTAAAACTTTTTTTTTTTTTTTATGAATGACATACCCAAAACTAAAGGTTTATTATTCGGACATTTGTACGTTGGAATGCCGGTTTCTTGGTACGAGTATTTTCAGCTTAAGAAACCTTTAAAAAAAATATTTTTTTTTAAATACATAGTCAAAAGAATTTTCTACATTTTTTCTTCTTTGGTATTGTGCATCTGTTCTTTGTAAGAATATTTGTTGTGTTTTGAGATGTCTAAGCAATAACCGTCACGTTTTGTGT
Source organism: Ictalurus punctatus (assembly GCF_001660625.3). Taxonomy (NCBI): domain Eukaryota; kingdom Metazoa; phylum Chordata; class Actinopteri; order Siluriformes; family Ictaluridae; genus Ictalurus; species Ictalurus punctatus. The sequence goes on along the minus strand of NC_030443.2, from coordinate 13,917,947 downwards.
TGATAATACAATCAAAAGTTACGGCGCGTTGCACCATGGTGTCTCTCTTCTTTACTCCGGTGCCTAGAAACCTCTCCAAGCAGAAATAAAGTTATATTAAAAACTATGCAATGTATGTATATAAAAACTACATGACAGCCGTTCATCATGATCGTAAGCTACCCCAGAAACTCCAACGTGATTTTTAATAGCAACATGTTCTGACTGGATAATTCCAGTCACACAGCTTGGAGTTTGGGTCAAACTTGTTAAAACACTGCGCAAGTTAGACATTTATAAACCGAGACTCAATATTTCTTAATAAAACTGACCTGGGGCTGACATGCTAGAATTTCTAGCAGTACAACCTGTGTGCTAAGCTAGCTAGCTAACTTCTCGAATAAAAAAAACGTCACTAAACAAAACCACGTTTGTCGTGGTGTGTTTTGTTGGGTGTGGCTACTTTTAAATAAAGTACTACGAATATAATGATAATTATGTATCCGCTACTGAAATCCCATTGGCTACCAGTGACAAATATGAGGACGTTAATTGGCAGTTAGCTATTTGGCTAGCTAATATGCATGTCAGGAGGTTATCGGGATGTGGGCATTCTGCATACTCTAGCATATTCATAAAATCCTATAAAAGTTATAGTTATGCTCCTGCGATGTTCGAGTAGCATCTTGGGCATTACAACATATTAAACAATGCATCATATGTAAAGGTTTTAAACGAAATATTATGCGATACTGACGGAATTTGGAGTTGCGACACTGTTACACAGGCTCTTTTGTTGAATACCAAACCTACATTTCAGTTGCTCAAAAACAGAAAAAGAGAAAAACAACCAGGTCCTGCTCCATAATGTTTTTTTTTTTATATATATATCACAGAAGAGAATTTTGAGTTAAAAACACCCACGCATGTATGAATTCACTCCTGCTCAGTCGCAGACTCCTTTCCTACAGCTTAGTCACTGTAACCCAATCCACCATCTCCAAGCAACAGTATCACCTGCATCCTGCTCCACTGAACTGGAATCATACTTCCCATTTTATGGATGAGGGAGTGACATGAGTTTCAAAGAGCGGTTAGTTCTTACAAGAAATGAAATAATCACGCAGACATGAAGAGACGATATAAATGACTGTCAGACAAGACAAGCCGCTTAAATGTGGTTCACGTTGGACTCCACTTAATTCCACTGAATTTCCAGATCTAGACATTTGGAGGCAGCTTAAGATAGCTGGAATTGTGAGCAGAGAGCACCGGGCAGTCGGGTAGAACTGCTCCAGTATCGGCAAGCTGCATTCATGTTAGAAGTCATTGGTTTTGCTCGAAAAAGTTGTCGTTGTGAAGAAACTGATTAAATTTACAACCCTGTTTACTACATAAAACACTATATTGGGAGTATTGCAACGGTTTGGCCTTCATTCACGATTTTCCATTTGATTGGAAAATCAAATCCATAAAATAAACAACAGTCATTTGGATTACTGTCATTTGGAGTTCAACACCATTTTGGACACTGGGCTAGATTTTCTTGTTGCTGATATCAGAATCATAGCCAATGATCAAACTATGAAAATTTTAACATCTACCGTTGGTTAAAATAAAAAAAAGGTACAAGAGGACCCTCTGGGTGTACCCTAGAACATGCTAAAACTAGCTGCAGAAATAAAGCCCATACAAAAACACATTAGTCGGCTAGCTAGTTTATTAGAGCTTTGTGCGGCGTTCATGTTGCCATTTCGCTGCTGTAATTACAAAAAGAACACAAAAGCAGGATGTAAAGGATAGATGACGGAAAAGTAGTAGAACCACTGGGACGTGCGCCTCTTGTGTCCTCCTTCAAATAGATTGAGTTTTATCCATCTAGACACTCTGAACGCAGTTGCTGATTTAAGTAATCTAAACTAAAGACTGTCTCTGTCATTTCCTGTTTAAGTGCATAAACAAGCTATGAAGACATTAAATAAGCTTGGTGACGAGGATGTGGTCTGGGTTATACTAGCTCTGATTTTAAAAAATAAAGAAAATTTTAAAAATACAGTCAGTTTTGCCTTGCTTTACTTTTTAGGGCACTTTGACACCTATTGGTCAATTTGTTGAGTCTGAACCAGAGCAGGTTTATAACAATATTTGATAAAATGACGTACAGCACTGAAAACATACTCAGGAAAAGATTTCTTCAGGAATATGGCAACGGAAAAAGGTAAAGAAAACTGAGTGCGCCCAGAAATCACAAAAATCACCCAAGCATGACGGACACGGGGCCAGCGATAGCTAAATAATTAGATAATTACAGAAATAGCGAGTTGAACACATTGTGTGTATCGCATGCAGAGTTCGTCTGTCCAAATATCTGATCACATGGCTTTTCTGCAATGCTACAGCTGTCTTTTTATTCAGCTTGAATCTTTATAGCAGGGGTTCCCAAACTTTTCCAGGGCGAGGCCACCCAAATGGCATTAACACTTGACCGAGGCTCCCCTTTAGCAAGATGTCTTTAAAACACATTAAAAATACAGACTTCTGAATATATCCCCCTTTTTTTATTAATAATTACGTATTACATCTTTACATTACATTAGGAATTGATTGTGCGTGTGCGGTTGTCAGAGTGAGAAAGAGAAAACATTAGTGGGAGGGATGGGCTTGGAGGCTCCGACCAAATTGTTGAGGGCCCCTGGGTGCCCCCTAGTGGCCCCCACTTTAAAAACCACTGCTTTATGGGGCAGTTTAGCAGCTCACATCCTGAGAAGTAATAGAAACTCTTGCTTACTGCAATCGAACTGCATTAGATATCGCTTGAAACCGTACCAAGACCAGAAGGTCGCTCAGACCATCTCAGATCCGTTGTCTTGGCTCGGACTCAAGTGCACTTACTGTGTTCTCGCAGACAAGTCCGATTCCAAACCGACTAAACGCTGCATATGCAAAAGCGCCCGTATAGACACAGCGATGCAAGTGAAAAGAAAGAGGAAGAGCACTATTCAATGAAACAAGCGCCAAATTCAGGTCCTGGTGCTCCGCAGCCCTACAGAGACTTGTTTTCCCTCTCCTAATGTACCAAATTAAGTCCAGGAAGGCCTCGTTAATTAGCCGACGAGTCGAATCAGGTGTGTTAAATGAGATAGAATGCTAAACACAGCAGTCTGAGAGGCAGAGTGCTGAAGTGTGCAGTGCTCTGGAGTCACACACCCCTGCACTACAGGCATAAACAGACGGGGATGGAGCGACGCACCCTAGCTGTCACAGCTCAGGGTAAGGTGTGCTCAGTATGGATACAGCAGGCAGACTGACATGTAAAAGCTAATTACACACAAACATGCACATATTTCAGAGGCAAGGTCGAAAGAGCGGCCGAGCGAGCGAGCAAGCGAGAGCGAGAGAGGGGAACATATTGCAAGAGAGAGTTCGTGAATGAGAGAAAGAGAGCCCAAGGCTGTTTCCAGAAATAATAAAGCAGAATTCATGTACGTCCTTCCGTTTCTCGGTTTGCATTTACTGAGAAGGAACACGGGCAAGCACTACAAAAGAAGCCGACATACAGAACATAAGTACTTTGGGGACTAAGAACAGCCATAATTAATACAAAGTACACCTGCATGTTGTGGACCTGGCTGTATGTATAGTTAGAGAGTATATGTGAGCCGCTCTTATTTAATTGCATGTTCGGCCTCGGGTTATGGGTCCATTATGGAACTCAAAAAAAAAAAAAAAAAAAAAAAGGGAAAAAAAAATTCAATGTAATCTACTGTGTAGATTTTCTGAGGAGCACAAAAGCCGTAGAGCAAAAATGACTTTTTTTTTGGGGGGGGGGGGGGGGGGGGGGTGGTAAAAGCAGGGTTATTTCATCAAAAGGCAGGAGGTAGAAAAATCAGAGGGGGAGAGGAGATTGAAAAGAATGAATGAACAGCGTTATCTTTGAATACGACACCAAGCTGTTCATTCATTCATAAAGAAAGGAGAGAGATAGGGAAAAGAAGGAGGGGAAAAAGACAAAAAAAAAAATAAAAACACGACTGAAGGGATTGATGGAGAAATGCCAGGCTCGAGCAAATGTTACTTTGCAATATGTTTATGCGACAATTCAGGATCGCTTTGCAGCATAAATCTAGAAGCACAAAGAGCAGGAATGCGATTTGCTGAGGTGGGGAATATGAGTCTGCTCTCAGCTATGTATCAGTCACTCTGTATGTGAGTGAGTGAGTGAGTGAGTGAGTGAGTGAGTGAGAGTGAGAGAGAGAGAGAGAGAGAGAGAGAGAGAGAGAGAGAGTGAGAGAGACGCAGACATGATATTCCCAGGTTCATAAACTTGGGGCTGTATTCAAAGTTGGCCATTTAAGCCCAAATGTTATGGCAGTATTTAACACGGGGAAAGTTACATGTATTCAGAGATGGGTTAAGCACTCGCTTAACTTTCTGCAAGCTCCCATTCAGATTTCCTAAATCACCTGTGTGTTATTCACACCTCTGTATTCGGCAGATATTTCTTGCGCGGAAGCACCTGATGCATCTAGACCACCGCCTTTAAACACAAGTACTCGCCATTACGTGCAAGGGGGTGGAATCTGGGACAGAAAATGAGGACTGGAGAACTGAAGAGGATGGAAAACAGTGTCAAAAGGAAGAGACGATTAAAGAAAATTTAAAATAGGAGAAAGAAAAACCCTAATACGATGATCTATGAATGAGACAATGGCAAACACTGAAATAGGAGTCGACTATATAACCACTTGTAATTATCCTAATTGTAATGATCATATTAAATCAATCCTAAATTTAACAGTATGGATTCCAAACTCATTCATCAGCTTGTAAAATAGCACTTGATCCGGCACATCCTATTATCTGGAATTTCTTCTGTATTACTCAAACCACATCCTGCCTATGTGACGTCTGAATAGATTACTTAAGGCCGGAGTTATATCCGAGGTCTGAATACCGACGTGCGTAATTGTGGTATCATTATGTGCGGTTAACTCAACCCTGAATACGGCCCTGGTCCGTGTGTGTACTTATACTATATATAGCGACTGGTCACCCCTCATCTACCAGAGTCTTGGCTAGGCAATTACAGATCGAGTTAAACAGCGAAGAGTTTTATGAAACAGGCTCATTAGCACTACAAGGCAACAAATGCATGCAATTATTCTGCAGGTTGTGGTTTCCCTTATTCACTGCATGACAAAAAGGGACGAGTACAATCAACCGAAAGTCGTAGGCCGAGGGAAAAATAAAGTATCCTGTGAATGCTCAGTGTACTTGACAAATGGCCATATTGTGCACTTAACCAGAAGTGCTATTTGTAGCACTCGTGCTACTGAACCCAAGGCATCATCATCACATAAAAAAACAATTAACTGTTTAACCCGAGGCAGTGACCAAAGCAGCAGAGCTTCTCAATCACAGATTCAATGCATATGGCGAGCTGTATGAAGCTACATGATTACTTTCAGCTCCTAGGTTTCAAACTAGACGGCATACAGAGGTAAAAGATCAGGGGTGCGTCTCAATCAGACACTTAGGTCAGAAGTCACGGCATTGATTAGGGAGTCGGCCATTTTAAAGGCTGTCTCTAGCACAAAATCTTCCCGTTGCACTGGATCGTTCGCTCCCTTAAAAAATAAAAATAAATAAATCCCACAATGCTCGGCAAAAACCAAGAAGCGTCGGCGCTCACTATGTTCCCTTATTGAAAATGTCATCATATTTTCTGAGGCATATTTTCGGGGGGGGGGGGGGGGGGGGGGTAAATAAAATGGTGGACGAACTTGGTCTACAAATGTAACTAGCTTGTTACCGTTGTTGTAGCTCTCAGTCTCAAATCATTCCTTACGTTAGCGATTTTTAACTTTACTTGACGTTAGAGGTTGCTAGCGGAAGTCTGAAGTCAGCTAGAGTCTAGCTGAACCGTATGCGTTTCCGTCAAGCAGGATCGTAGGCTAGCTAGTGGATTTTCTTAAAATCATTACACTCTACGTTTTACAACTCGAGTACATAGTCATGTCACTGCAAATGGAGTCATTAGTGTCCCAAGGAGTAGTGTACACGATACATAGATTCATGACCTAGGGAGCTGATTGAGACGCGGTACACTAGGACTCAGAGCAGTGAGACACTGCTGAAAAATACAGGCTGGTCCTCGTCGGTCTTGTGTTCACATTTATTGGACATCATACAGTATAGATTTTATATTGTGAATTGTCATTAGTGTGCTTTGTGGTCATTTAAGTTTTCATATACAAGACTTTAACTGTTCAACCCCAAGTACAATATCGATTAATACTTCGTGAAGCTACGTGCTGAGGATATGCTTGGGGGGGGGGGGGGGGGGGGGGGGAATATATGGTCGGTTAGATTTAAGAGAACATACTACATATAGTTTACAAAAATATTGGGTTCCTCATCAAAACGGTCTCCCGTTGCTTATACTCATCTTATTTCAAACAAATTTCTAATTACTAGATTAAATGATGTAGCGGGGATCACACTGGTTTAGCGGTTAGCACAGTTGCCTCACACCTCCAGTGTTGGGGGTTGGAATCCCGCCTCCGCCCTGTGTGAGCAGAGCTTGCATGTTCTCCCTGTGCTTCAGGGGTTTCCTCGGGGTTCTCCGGTTTCCTCCTCCAGATCAAAGACATGCGCTGTAGGCTGACTGGCCTTTCCAAATTACCCGCAGCGTGTATGATTGTGCCCTGCAACGGATGGGACTGATTAGTAGTGTGTTAAACTGGACATGACGGGTGAAATACAGAGACGGTCACGCATCATGTTGTAGCCTGATTCATAACGGATATTTCTCATAAACAAATATCCGATATAAAAGGATGTGTTTGTGAACACACAAAAAAATATCATATCATGAGCGAGTACTAGGAAGCAACGCTAATTAAAGCCGAGGCATATAAATTTTGGCACCAACGGAACCACAACAGTATCAATTTATCCTCAGAGCCTAACAGAGTGGGGGAAAACCTTTTTAATCTGTAACAAACTTTCGGTGGTTAGAGGGGAAAAGAGCTGGGGGTGATGAAAGAAGCCAGGGCGCTTTTAAAGTTTGTGTGTGTGTGTATGTGTGTGAGAGATATGGGTCCTTCTGGCTGTATTTGAGGTGTGGGCAGCTGAGTGTGTGTTTAAGTGTGTGTGAAGTCCTTCTGTGATATGAAATAGCAAGAGTGCAGTGTTGAAATGGAAGGAATCTCTGCAATGAGCAGCATGAGAATGTGAAGAACAGATGTTGCATTCTAGGCGTGGGAATCTTCTCGTTCAATTAGACCTTGATCCAGAGATTATAAATTCATTATGCATTGTGGTGGGCCCTTTTTGCCTTCTATAGCTTGCACTAGGATTGTTTTTTTTTCCCGTCTCCATTAAGACCACTTACTTCATTATCAATCATAAGGCTTATTGTGTTTTCTTTAGAGCTGTCGAAAATGTCTTTTCAAATAACTATTCGATCGGGCTGTGCAATATGACAATGCAATCTCAACATCATGATGTAACATGTCACAGTACACGTTTCCGAGCTATTCCAGATAGTTTATTTGTACTGAATATTTAAGTAAAATTTTTTTTTTTTTTGAAACTTTTTCTTGCTGTTCAGTGTTAAATAATTTGGTTTTGTAGACATTAAACAAAACATCACTAAACTGAGTTGAGCAATTATTTATTTAATTTTTTAAAATATAATACTAATTCTCTTTTTCCTCAGGTTTCCTCCCACCTCCTGAAAACATAACCGTAGGTGGATTGGTTATGCTAAATTGCTCCTAAGTGGGATTGAATATGCGATAATGTGCATGTTCACCAGTGATGAACTGGCATCCCACTCAGAGTGTATTCCCAACTCGCGCACAGGGTTGCCGGGATAGGCTCCACAGCGACCCTGGCCAAGATAAAGCACTTACTTAAAATGAATAAATGAATAAATACTACTGTTTTCCTTGCAGTTTGTTAGCAAACCTCTATACTGTTATGCAAATGTCTTCAAGTGTTGTAATACAAGATTGTTGTCTATTCAAAAGGTTAAACCTTTTTAACGTATTCTAAAGTAAAGCCATAGAGGAAAGTTTAGGATCTGATGTTTGTCACTGAAGTCTATTGAAACGGGGTTTTCAAACTTTTTAGGCTAAACGATAGTTGTGTTGCTTGATACAGGGTGTCCCCAAAAGTCTCCGTACATATGGGAAATGAACACTTTTCGCAAAATGTCTTCCAAAATTTAGTTTATATTACATATTTTTTTTTCCAGATAAACTTTAAGAATGCGTTGAGAACAAAAGAACAACGTATCGAAATCGTTCTCATGGCTGGACCGGGAAGCTGTCGCAGGGTTGCGTTGTACTTTATAACAGGGAACACGGCGAGCGCATCACACACGACGTTGTTGCCAAACGTAACAAATTCGAAAAGACTGGAAGTGTTGTGGACCGACCGAGAAGCAGACATCCACGAGCATCCACTTACGAAGACACGACTGATGTCAGAGCTGGCGTAAATAGTCCTCTATGTATAGAGACTTTTGGGACACCCTGTATATTCCAAAATGCCTTTGGTTGGGTTTTTTGCGGTTTTTTTGGAATTGTTCACGCTTAAAAGTTGAATCTGAAATGCCCTTCTACCGGGTATACGGAATGATGCATAACACCATCACTAAACAACGATGATTGCAGGGTTGGCTACGGCGACCGAAACCAAGTCGTGGTCAGTGTCACTAAACAGCAGCTCTAACGCTATGGCGAAATGAAGTGTTCCATCTTTGCTGGCTAAGAAAATGTCATTTTAATCATCCAGCAGGTCTGTTAACTTTTACACTGCGATATAGATTTATACTGTGATCGCTCCGAGTCTCTGATGTCATTACGAGCAGAATCTTTCGAAAAATGAATTATATTTTAAGTGTCTTTGACCTAAATGCTCTTTGAATAATTCAGTGAAGAAACAGTATAGTTATATAGTGTAAATATAATTCTAATATCTAGTGTAAATATGAATTCAAAATGTGACATTATCAACTAAACCTTACATTCTGGCAAACTGGTATATATATATATATATATATATATATATATATATATATATATATATATATATATATATATATATATATATATATATATATATATATATATATTTTTTTTTTTTTTTAAACCACACACACAGGTCATGCCTGAGTGAGAGGGATCTATCTGAAGCCCCGTGAAAAGTGAAAGAAGAAAGGCAGAAGATAAGAACGATGCATAAATATATAAAAGCCGCTCCATTCTGTCAAAGCTCATCTACTGCCTTGGGTTAGACAGCTTGGGTTCAAAGTCAGAAAAATAAAAGTCAGAAAGATTACATCCACAACCCCCCCAGACAGACACACACACACAAAATTAAATAATCCTACATTTTGATCACAAAATACTCGTCTAATCTCCCACTTTCCTCACTACTAAAGCTATTAATGATATTACCTATAATCTCTCTCCTTTTTCCTCCTTATTTCCTGTCAGGAGGGGTGGGGGGGTGGGGGGTTGGCAGCAGTACTTGGCCTTTTGTCTGGAGCCCCACACGACTGTTCAAACACAGATTGCAGAACACCAATTCACCTCCGCACGTGACCCGAGAACGACACCAAGACCTAAACACAGCAGACTGAATAAACCCTGAAAACGTACGCACAGGTGTGGCTTTGTTTCGTCTGCGCGAACGCAGCCGTACGGAACAGTGATTATCTGTACGCAGAAAGGTTTATGAAAATCGCAGGCCGATATCGATGCCTGACAGCTTAGAGGCTGTGCCTCTATAATCGTTCAACTTTTGTACCATTTACACCACGTGTATTGCGTCACGTGTATCTCTGAAATCAGGCAAAACGCATTCCTGCACAATACAAAGTGCAATTACTTTGCATCTTATAGGCTCCATAGTTCATGAGTAAACACAGGTATACAAAAGAAAATGGTCAACATAATTTCCTTTATTTCCCTTAAATGTATAACAACTCTTCTTCCATTACAAATTAGTCCTACAAGAGAATGTTTCAACTGCTTACTTGCATTTGACAAATTTAAATGGGCCTTCAAACTGAATTTAAAAAAAAAAAAAACACTGAAGATTTAGTTTTTAAATGTTTTTGAATATTAATGAATTAAATGTTATACTGTACATCACATAAACCATGTACAACGGAAATGGTCACGACACACACCCCCCCAAACAGGTTTTATTTCTTTGCCCAGAGTAATGGTTTCTTGGTGCTGATGTATTGCTTGATTTAACATTTCTTAGGCTACACAATCCTGTTTTTACACATGAATTAATACAACAACCAGCCATAACACTTACAGTATTGGTCCTTTCACATCCAATTATGTGCCTAAAATTCTTTCCATGTAAGAGATAGGGAACACCTGTATATCTACTCATTCGTGCAATTATCCAAATCAGGTAATCACGTGGCGGCAGAGCACCGCATTAAATCCTGCAGAAGCACATCACGAGCTCTGGTTAATGTTCACATCAAACATCAGAAGGGAGAAAAATGTGACCTGAGTGACTCAGTGGCATGGTGGCTGGTGACAGACTGGTTTCATAAAACTGCTGATCCCCTGGTTTCCGTTTACAGCAGTCTATAGAGTTTACATGGAAAGAGAGAAAATAAAAGAAAGAAGAAGAAAAAAAAAAAGGAAGGAGAAAAGAAGAAAAAAAAAAAAACACCACACACACAAACAAAAAATCCAGTGAGTGCCAGCTCTTGATCCGCCTTGCTGATGAGGGAGGTCAGAGGAGAATGACCAGAGTGTTTCGAGCTGACAAGGCGGCCACGGCGACTCAAACAGCCACTCTGTACAACCATGATGAGCAGAAAAGCATCTCAGAACACACAAGCTTGAATCATATCGGCTACAGAAGCAGAAGAGCACATCGGGTTCCATTCTGGTCAGCAAAGAACAGGAGTCTGAGGCTCACAAAACTGAAGATTAAAAACAAACCAAGGGATGTTTGTTTTGTTTTTAAATTCAATTTACCAGCAATTTCTGTCACCAACAACCTTCAAACACACATTTCCTGCCACGTGACTGGGTAATTCCAGGAATGCGCAGGGGTACAAGGTGTTCCTGACAAAAATATACTTACTATATACACAACATACTGTACTATGGAAGAGATAATACACTTGATAATGCTTGTTGGCTGATGCTTTGGTGCGTTGGCGTATCAACCCTGAAAACACCTTACAAAAAGGTGTGTAATTTGCTTTGTCTGTGAGAAACGCGTTGCCGTTTAATCTGTATGCCCCGTTCAAACCTGCACGATCACATGAAACATCAAAGCGGCAATGCAAACGTTCTTCTGGACTCTCACTTTACCAACACAGATTATTGCAAACGTGGTCCATGGAGAATAACCTTGGACAAATGGCACACCCACATAACGAGAGGCCAAAAAGAATAAGAATGCGAGTGTGTAGGTGGACGACATGGGTTTAGTCCTGCTCGCTGAGCTGTAAATCAGCTGCTCTCTCTTCTAGGCAGACCTCAGGCTCCTGCAGCCTCATAAAGTACGTTAGCTGACAGAGCCGAGGTCGGAGCACTGCCGCAAGCCTCCAATAACACCCAATTAAACACACACACACACACACACACACACACACACACACTCCATCCCAACCCCCCTGCTTCTCCACACACCTGTGAACTGTGGTATGCACTCCATACCAATCTTCTCAACGTACACACTTCCTTTCGAAAAAACTCCACATCTACCACACACGCTGAAATGCACAGAGACGTTAAGCTATGCGGTGACGAGCTAAAGGTGCTGCTGAACAAACCGAAGCCGGTCTAAAGAGCAGACGTCCATTAACTGTCGTCTGAGCAGCGATCCGAAGTCCTCACGTGACCTCACAGCTGCTGCAGCTTTACGTTCAGACTAAACAGCGGCACCTGATGGCTTCACCACCAAACGTTTCCATAACATGTGAAGACGGCTACGTCAAGGACACCCACAACCTCGCTAAAAGAGGAGAAACGGTTCTTTAATGCGCTCCTGAATGATTCCGTGTTGCTACACAAACGCATTCTAATCCTTCACACTTATTTAGTTACTTAAAAAATGCCGAGAGTGACGAACATTATTATTTAAAGGTAGGGTTGGGCGATATATCGATAATAACATCATGATAAATGATTACGTGATACAATTTTGGAGACATCATTGGTATGATTTTAATTTGTAATTATTAAAAAAACAAAACGGTACTGAACGGATGCCGTATATTTAACGAATTTTTTTTAAAACTTAATCTTCTTTGTAGGGCTGCAAGTAACGATTATTTTCATCATTTTCATTATTTTCACCGATTATTTTTCGATTAATCAGACTGGGGTGGGGGCAAACTTTCAGTACCATTTTCTTCGTTTATTTAAAATAAAATCCACATTAATTTGACTCTGAATTATCTTTTGTTTATTTTATCCATCAGTGACACAACTTGTCTACCACTCATAGGTTTTCGCAAATGATCATTTCATTTGTAAATAAATGTAAAATAAATCCATCAACGAACAATCGTCAGCTCAGCTAACGTGATATTTGAGAATGTACGCGAATAACCAAATTGATTAATTTTAAAACATCTTATTTGAATATGTTTTGACACATTTAACAAAAAATAAATTTTATATATATATATATATATATATATATATATATATATATATATATATATATATATATATATATATATATATATATATATATATATATATAAAAAAAACATTCCCATGGACCCCCTGCAATTACACCACTGACCACTAGGGGTCTTTTTGGTTTATTTTACTACTGTTAGCTAAATTATATCATGATGCGTATTGTGTATCGTTGAAATGTCCTCAAGTATCGTGATACGATATTTTCATCATGTCGCCCACCCCTATTTTAAGGTTCTTAATACTTAAAAGAATTAGCATTTAAATGCATTTGAATTATTAAAATATTCAAACGCACTTAAATAACGCTGCACCACACATCTATTGCATAAAATGGAAAAAAAAAGAAGAAGAAAAAAAAAAGCACGAGGGGGGAAAGAAAGTCATATGTTAATCATAAACTTCAGATCCGTGTCAGACGTGTACTTATTTACTGAGAAACGTTTTCTTGTTGCTGATATTTAACTACATTTTCCTTAGAAGCCCTTAGAGTTTCCACTCTGCCACTCTTACTCACAGTGAGACTGAACACCGAGTAGCTTATTCAATACACATGCTCACTTCATAGGATATGACATCAAGGTGTCTGTAGCATATACCTGAGAACTCAAACACGGATTTAGAATTTCAAGCCACAAAGTTTAAGAACTGTTTACACAGGCGTGCATTAAGCATCTAAAAATCAAGAGTACATTTGAACGTGATTTATTTATTTATTTTATCCTTTGAATATGTAAGTATTATGAAAAACTCGTTTCGAATTTGAGTGGTACAGTTTGTTTGATGGCCCTACTAAAAAAAACCCACCATGCCTAGTTTTTCCAGGGATGAACTTTATAATCTTACCACCTGAGGAACGACACATATGGTCACAAATCTGCATTGAAAAAAAAAAATATATTATATATATTATATATATATATAAATAAAAGATCTGCATAAAGATTCACAAGGTCCAGAATAATTCCCAGTTCCAACTGCTGATCTAATGTAAAATAGAGGCGCGTCGCAAAAAGCCTCTGGTGCTCGTGCGCATGGCAAAAAGGGCCTAATGTTGTCTCGGCTGAATTTGTGAACGCAGCGAGGTACAACAGACAGCGGTGTTGCTACGGACGACGCATGTAAAACAAACGAAAAGCAAAGACGGGGGAAACTGATGATTTAATTCATGAACAGGTGCGCCAATTACGGCACGCCGCTCCTCAACACCCCTCCTCTCCGCTTCACGCTTTAGCAGAAATTGGACACCCTGGTGCTGACAGCTCGGCCCGAGCGGCTGAAAGAGGAAAGAAAAGAGAAAGAGGGAGATGCTTTTAAAAAGGGCACAGTTGGTGGCTGCGACAAGGGGCTGTCTGTCTGTCTGTCTGTCTGTCTGTATAAATGCCCGTTGATTTATCCAAGAGTGAGCGGGGGTTGGACACCGACTTCCTCCCTTCTCTTCCTCTCGCAGTCCAGGTGTTCAGACGGAGGCTGCTTTCCCATCCCAGAATGCACGGCGAACAGGCAGCCAGCGCAGCAGCCACAGCTGGCACTCTTGGGGGGAGGGGAGTGTTAAAGAAATAAATAAAAATACTACAAAAAAAAAAAAAAAAAAAAAAAAAAACACGCAATGGGAAGCGGCGTATAATGGAAATGACAGATGTGTACATCATCTCACACAAAGGCATATGCGCACACATGGCTTTTTGACGCAGTTCCAGACAAGTGAGTTACTACTCCAGCAATTTATAGCTTAAGCAGAATGGGACATTATTTCCCTACACTTAGATGCCTCGCTGCACAAATAAATACACATGCGTAAAAAAAAAAAAAAAAAAAAAAAGTGAGAAACTCTTGAAACAAGAACTCATTAAAGCACTGAAATATGTCTGCAAGATGAAAAAGAAGAAGAAAAAAAAAAAAAAAAAAAAAAAAAAAAAAGGTAAAGAAAGTTAACGTCCACCTGGCCTACTTGAACAAAATTCATGCAGATCTGCGAAGATTATTGGGGTTAAGTTTCCCAACAAAGATCTTTAATGGTAGAACGAGCATCACTTTGAGCACTACCTCTACCAGCCAGTCCTTCCACGATTCAGCAAAAATCAAGCACACGGCAATGTTCAGAGGAGCATGCAATTCTTCAGAGTTACCAAGAACTTTCCAGAGATTTGGGTCGAGACGCCCATGTGACGTCGTCACAACACACTTTCAGCCAAAGCCCTGTAAAAGAAAGCTAAAAGGTCTCATTTACCGACAAACATCACCGCCAAAGACCGTGCGAAACAACTTCGTGCAATTGCGATTTCGGCAGTTCGAGTAGTTTATTGCAAATTTGGCAAAAATCTGCAACAAAATCGAACGGACGAAAACGGAATCCTGTACGGACTGACCAGTTAAGATACTGACTATACATAAACACTACACAGTGAACGTGACTTCACAATGGGCGTGGGATCTTTCCATTTAGTAGGCTGTGACAAACACTTCAAATATTATTCAAGAATCATGCAGGATCAATACTGCGGATGCATCAATATAATTTATTTTCCCCCCTGGTACTCGTCAATACCGATACTGATCAAACGATTAACCTACTTAGAATGAATCGATCAGGGATGTTACAAAACATTTTCCTTTTTGCCCTGTTTAGCTTTTCCTGGTTTAAACAGTGGCCACAAAAAGGTGCACAAGTGCACGTTCATGCGTTTCGGCTCCTAGACTCGTTCTTTGTAACGTCGGTATTTGAAATGAAGTGCATTAGCTAGCAACCTAGGATCAAGCAGGGTCGCAGTGGAAAAGAGCGGGTTTTGTCTCACTTCGGAAAAGCTCTTCTGTACAGCAACGTACGTTTCTGGAATCCCTCGTAGTCGATAACTGATGGGCGCTGATCGGCAGAAACAACATACAGGGTAATAAGGGTTCTTATTTCCCCTCACCTGGTGACGTCCGTACGCATTTTTTCTTACCCCCCCCTTTCATTTGCCTAGCTAGGATGTGTGCTTCTAGTAACAGACTTCTCATGCGTCATGAGTTTTATGTCCAAGATGTTTTTATACCATTTTGGGGAAAACCTACCAATTCCTACCCAGCTAATACACGCATCCTCAGGGGCATGTGGATCCAGCCAAACCCCCTTGCCTCCTGGACACAGGTTGCTGTGGTATCATCTGGACTCAAGTAGGGCAAACTTTTCAACTGCGCATCAAGTCCCTTCTCTTGATATTTAACATCATTAATCATGAAATTTCACATCCAGATCACGGTCATTTTGTGTCGTCTAGCGCATGACAACATGGTATCGGAGGTTGGTATCTGAGCATTTATTTTATGAGGATGAGTAAAGGAGATCGCCTTGGACCGATACTGATATCCAGTATCACTGCATCCCGAATCAGAACCATCACCAACGCCAATCACCAGTCCGTTCAGGAGGGTTTTTTTTGATAGTTGCGGCCAAAAACGTTCGATTTTGCTGCTTTTTATTGCGAAATGTTCGATGCAACTTGCGGATATTTTTTTGTGTTTTTTTTTCCTTCAGGAAAGCGACGTGAATCGGCGAAACTGCAGTCTTTCACAGCGACGTTTGTCGGTGAGCGAGACCTTTTAGCTGTACTCCTATTCGACGCATGTGAATCGAAGAGGGCTTTGGCTGAACGCGTGTTGTGATGACGGCACGTGAAAACCTGCCGTTTTTTTTTTTTTGTTTGAAAATATTGCAAGCTCCTCCGAATACCGCAGAGAAAAATCGCAAAATCCTGGAGGGACTGAATCACAGAAATACTACAAAAGCAGCGCAGAGTGCCGACACGAACGCACCCTCAACCTCACTGAGAATCCCAGCACCAGCGTGTCAAAGAAACCTGATGGAAAGAGCGGGTCAGTTGGCATGGCAACAAAGCTAAAGGGGAAGCAGGCAGTCTGTGTGATTGGCCTCTGAGGAGGACCTGACACACGAACACTGACAGACTAACACACAAACGCACACAAGCGAGCTTTGAGTGATCTCGGGAAGACGGAGAGACCTGGAGATGCCCCACAGTCAGACAGGAAGGAGATGTTTGATGCCGGAGCTAACAGGTAGATGAGATTCGGTCCCACACAGACATGCTCTTTTGCGCTCGAGCTTATAATCGCAGGAGTCGGAGGCCGGTTTTAACCAGCTGACCAGATGGACTCGAGCATGTCCAGCTATATCAGCAGGATGTGTAGAGGTCAGGGTCAGATCTCCAGCAGAGAGAGTCTTTAAATCATGCTTCAACTTCAAAACACACACACACACACACACTTACTTTTCAATAAGTACTGATTATCTTTCCTCTCACCAGATTGTGCTCCATCCAAACACTCCAATTTTCTCCAAATAACCAACCAGCTTCTCTTAAAGAGACGGCCCATGGGGTGGTGCAGGGAGACAGACAGCAAGGCTGCTGCCCCGACACTAACCTTTTACAAGTGTGTGTGACCATGGGAATATCCAGGCTGCACCAGCAGTGAGTCTAGCTACGGTTCAGAAACAACAGAGACAAAGCTTCCTGCATTAGGCTTGTTCCAGTGTTGCTTTTTCACTAGTTACTGTGTACGAACCGACGCTCATCACACGACTGCCTTTAAAATACATTTCCAGCTTTTATGTACCCATTAAACCACAGCAGGCTTATTTGCAGCACATTTCCCAGACATTTATAGTGCTTTGCATAAGCAAATAGATAATAAAATGAAGTAATAAAAATAAATGGAGATTAAAATGATGATAAAGATAAAAAAAAAAAAATATGAAAATGAATTCAAAAGTGCAACATATCAAGTGCAAAATAAAAATAAAATTCATAAGAGCTTGATGCTAGGAACAAAATATTTTCAACAATGTTTGGAATAAAAATAATAACAATAATAAGTTGAAGAAGTGAAACATTATTTTACCCTTCGTGTATTCTGTACTTTTAATTAAAGACATTAGAGCGCAATGGTACGCACAAAATGTTTCAACATCACATTAATAAAAAAAAATATGAACTAAAAATGTATTTAAAAAGTCCTAAGCGGTCAAAACTAGGTATAAAAATATTTTAAAATAGCTACATTTGCTATTTTTATTACAAAAATAATTTGGCTGCCACCTGCTTTTGTTTTTAAATACTGATGCCATGATACCATTAAACAATTTTTTTTTTTTTACTAGGTTATGGATATTCACTCGAGACAACACATACTGAGATAATGTTCTAGTTTTATATATATATATATATTTATATATATAAAAACATAAACCACTTCAGCTAACTTTTACTGCCGATTACAGCATTCAACAATTTCAGGTAATTAAATTAATGTAAAAAATTTGTTTTGTTTTTTTTTTTGTTTTTTTAAACATAAAAGATATCCAAGAAAAGAAAGTTGACTAATTACAATATTGATATTGTATCGTCCGATCACCCAGCCGTATGGAAAAGGTCATGAGGTAGGTGAAAAACGTCACCCGAGACAGATCAAAGTACCAGTATCATAGTAGCTGGCTGATTTGGTTTTTCCACGTTATCTAAATGGATTGTTGGATTCTGGATTGAACAAATAACATTTAAACAGCAAAACAATTTTTTTTTATATTTTTTTTTAAATATATACATGTAGGGGAGTGTGAGATAAACAACCTCCTAGCACCACTGAACCAGAATCAGACCAGACGTTGCCTTATGGCGAAGCGGAGCTGCGTTTCAAATTCACGTCATGCATGTTCTCCAGAAAATATTATTATTATAAAGTCTTGACCAGGTAGGATTTACAACGATTACACTATTTGTTAAACGAATGAACAAAGAAATGTCAGCAGCGTTTGTTTTTGTTTTTTTTCCCCCCCTGGTTCTGTATCTTAATACGAAACCTCAAACACAATCCAGAGTCGGAGCTGAACAAACGCTGGCTTTTCAAATCATATGATCATGCTGAGAAAAAGCTTACTCACCAAGTCGATATTGACTGTGCGCAGGTTACATGGTCAACACTCTCGAATAACACATGCGTGCACGCAAAACACACACCTTTCAACCATCTTCCTCCCTCATACATACAGCCACTTTGTTCTTGCCCCAGTAAGCATGTTCAAAGGTACTTATGGCTGTGCGGGGCATTACTGCAGCCTGCAGCAGATTTGTGATCTCTCACACAAACACACAAACACACTCCTACTTTTCAATGAGCACTACAGCATCAATCATTCCAGATACCAGGCTGTTGACACAAGGGCTCTGGGGAGGCAGAAAGGGGGGGGGGGGTCTGGAAAATTCCATAAGTAACGAAGCTTATGAAGCGAGGCTTTGGGATGAGACTAGTGGCCTGACAAGGTCAATAAGCTTTACGGCCTGCTAAACTGCTGTGAAAAACTCCCGGGCAGGCAGAGGCACTTTTTGAGAGGGAAGGCACGGGGGAGTCGAACTGCTGCTGTAGCTTTATTGCTTCATTCTTCTTTCTTTCGTGCGTCGAGTTATTTTAGGATTTGCGCTGACCCAGGTGAGTGCTGATACATACCGACTGCTCAGGTTGTTCCGAGATTAAGCATGAGAGCACAAGCAGCCTTCTCTCATTTCTCATCACCCAACAGCATGGGTACGGTTTTGCCAAAAGTGCTACAAGATTAAATATAGTGTGGAACAAGGTAGTGGATCACCAGCAAAACCACGAGCTAGCACCTGCCAACCCTAAAAAACACGTGTGGGCTTTCGGTCTCGGCTTTCGCGTGCCGCTGCACGTGCGTGCGGCGTATTAGCGTGAGAAGGTTTCATTTGTGAAAAAAGCTGCGCTGTGAACTTTCCGATACGACTCTTCGACGCTTCGCTAGACGCGTCGCATGAAAGAAAGGGTCCCTTGAAAAGCGTGACGCTGAACATACAGCAGGCTATTAGCTCAAAGTCATAAATTCAAAGCGTGTCCCACCTAGCGTGTCCGTGCCCTACTGAGCCACAACTCTGCCTGTCAACAAGTTTATGGCCTACATTCAAATCAGTGCCCTTTCCCGGACACGTGTTCCGTCTCCTACTTATGCCCTGCTAGAAGATACTCCCTTACTGCTTACCAAGTTAACCTATAACTAGAGCTATAGACGTATATTTTGACTTATGAGAACGCAAGGTTCAGTTCCTGGAATGGAAAGGAGGATAAATCTAAACACTCATGGAGTAATTCTTACATAGGAAGCCATCTGTTTAACCTGTTCGACATAGGGCTGACTTTAGTTTAAATCACCCCCGCCCGTCCCCCCACACACACACACCCACACACACTTTGTCATCATTTCCATTGCCATTTGAGCTGTACTGTAACCAACAATCCATTCTGAATACGTTACAGTCCTGCCAGGGTAATAATCGTACTGCAGGGATGGACAACCCAAAAAACATATTACCTAGTCCACCGAGCAAGTCCAAGAGCCTAATTAAATAGGCTTAAAAAGTCATTTAACTTGAAAGTATGACAAGCATTAATACAGACTATAGATAATTAGCAAGTCCCTTGAAGGGATGACTTAATGTAGCCAAAGTCTTTAACCTCTCCTGATAATGTCTTCACGCCCTCGAACAAAAAAGGCAGAAAGTCCTTGGCTAAGATTTCAGCTCGTGTAAAAATGTTACCCGAGTCTGATTAGCGTCTTCGCTTTTTAATCAGTCCCTGCAGGACTTCACGATAAACGCAAAATCAAGCAAACGGCACAAGATCCGGAGGAGCTTGCGAGCTTTCAAAATGATTGCAGATTTTCAGCCGATTCGATGCAACGTGTGACGTCATCACGACGCGCATTCAGTCAAGGCCCTCTTCGATTCAGGTGCATTTAACAGGAGCGCAGCTAAAAAGGTCTCATTTACCAACAAACATCACTGTGAAAGACCGTGCGAGACAAGTTCGTCCGATTGCAATTTTGCCGATTCAAGCGGTTTTCCGCATCAAAAAAAAAAAAAAAGCACAACAAACCAAGCAAAATCAACCATTTTTGGCCAGAACAATAAAAAAAAGAAAGAAAGAAAGAAAGAAAGAAAGAAAGAAAGAAACCTCTGAAATCTTGTACGGACTGTTTTTTTCCCCCCACTTAGTCCCTGTTCCCTCTGGTGATTCGTCCACCCCATAATAAACACTGCCCTAGAAATAGTGCAGACCGTGAATTGGCCAAACACAATGATCACAAAATAAAACAATCATAACTGTTTGGAAAAAAATTCATACAAAAAACACTAACTAGTAAGAATAGTTTTTCCATCTGATCAATCTTCAGTAGTCTCGCATAACATTCTGGTCAATATAATGGAAAACCTAGAATGTTCTGATTGGTCAGCTACTAAGGAGCAAGACCTCAGTGTGTGGCCATAGAAGCAGATAACAAGAGGTCTGAAAATGATGCCATCCCACAACCTCAGAGATCTTAATGCAATAGATATGGACTGGGACGTACCATTAAATGGTGAGCAATCATCAGGTTAAACACTCATTTAAGAAGATCTGAACTTTACAATGCTTTTGAGAAACTGAGCACTGATACCGAGTTTGGGTATCGGGTATAGGATTGGATTCGGCATGGGTTTCAATCCACCGGCATATTTTAATGATGGAGATACACTAGAAGGCTAAAAGTCCGTGGAAGCCTGACCATCACATCCATATGTGGTTCTTCCCCAAACTTTTTCCACAAAATCGGAAGCACACAATTGTATATGTCAGATGTCTTTGTATGCTGTAGCACTACAATTTCCCTTGACTGGAACCAAAAGGCACAAATTTGGTCCAGCATGACAATGCTCCTGTGTACAAAGCAAGCTCCATGGTTTGCCAAGGATGGAGTGGCAGAACTCGAGTGATCGCTGACCTCACTAACCCCACTGAACACCTTTGGGATGAATTTGAGTGCTGACTGCACTCCGGGCGTCCTCGTTCAACATCAGTGCCTGACTTCATTAATACCTTTGTGGCTGAATGGGCAAGCCCCTACAGCTGCACTCCAAAATCGAGCGAGGCTAGAGGCTAAATCTTCCCAGAAGTTACTTTAACAGCAATGGGAAAACTAAATCTGGAATGGGATGTTCAAAAATTACATATGGGAGTGATGGTCCACAAACTTTTGGTCATATAGTGCATGTTGTTGACTGACAAAATTTGCCCTAAAGCACACCACCAAAGCTTGAGATTCAACTCGGTTCGAGCGAGGACGTCAATATCAGATTGGGTCAAAGCGGGATCCCTAGAACGGACATACGGTACTGATGGTCCTTGGATCTGGATTAGGAACTGCACCAAACCATACACACTGTTCACCAAAGCTTCATCTACATGTTCTCACATTCAGCGTCTCTGAATGCTCATTTCAGAGCAGTGCGATTTTTTTAGCACTTGGTGATTAATGTTAATGTTACACAGCAGGAGCGCTGATCTCTGATCAACCATTCACTCAGAGCTGCTTCAAGCACACTCGTCCAAGATCAGATCAAGTAGGCTTTGTGGAGGCAGAGGCCTCTGGCTTGTGTAGGAGTATGGAGTGTGATAAGAGGAGGCTATTCAAAGCATGTGAATCATCCGGCAAAAAACTTGATTTTCAAAACACATACGGTTTCGGGTTTTGTTTTTTACGAGATCCGTTGCCATTTACTGTGGACGCAGTGCCTTTCGTAATTTCTCTCTAGATTATTCTCTGCGGTTCTATTGTACGAGGCTGTACAAGCAGTAGAAAAAAGGTACGCCATTCCATAAAAACAATGTCCTTATCACAGTGTGCAGGGGTTAAGGCCTATGAAATGTTGGCAAAGAAGGAACAAAACCTATAAGCGTAAATGAGTTTCGGGTCTCTTTATGGAGCGCAGATGAAAATAGGTATACACAGCATAACATTCTGTGATGAAAAGCATAATTATGGTGTTTGTATGGGAGGAAATGGCCGTGTGTAATAGAGGTAGCAATAGTGTAGAGGCTTCGCCGACACCCGGACCTGGGCCGAGTTAACCGGGCTTACTCCAGCAGTTCACACAGGCTGCCCTAATCTCTCCAAATCCTCGCTACTTCATTGACTGCTCTCGTCGATTAAACGCAACCCTGAAAAGTTGCATTTGATGCATTAATTTAGTAAACCCCCCCCGATTACTGCTGATTATCAGTTTGGACGTGGGTTGCGCGCTGTGCTACCTCGGGCAGCAGCAATCATAACCAGAATCAAGAGGGGAACTAGAGGGGAAACAACAAAAATGGGATTTTTTTTTTTTAAATGCACAAACATGGTTTCTTTTGTTTACTAGCTGGCGCATGCAATCAAAGGTCACTTTGTCATTTCCTGAGAAATGCAATAGCCCTAGAGTGTTAGCAACACCTCATTCAAGGTGTGTGTGTGTGTGTGTGTGTGTGTGTGTGTGTGGGGTCGCCTTGTCATGCCGGTATGCCATCTCACTCGCCGGCACCCAAGGAAGCGGAGGCGGTTTTTGAGGCATGCTCCTGTGGGTGGACTCAAAAAAAAAAAAAAAAAAAAAAAAAAAAGGTTGCCTGAAAGATTAACCCGGCTCCCTTTTATAGTCCTCGACAAGAGGTTAAATCACTCGTTAAAGCCTGCTGCTCTAACCTGAATAATTAGATCATGAATATTATAGTGGCTGACTCAGTCACACCGCGACTGATCAATCGTGGCCGTGTTGGCAGGGAGCAGAGTCGGGGATAAGCCTCCCGCTGCACAGAATGCCACGCTTCCACAGGGGGCTGGTCTAATTAAGCTGAGGGCGGCAGAGTCAAAGAGGACGCTGTGAGCCAAAACAATTTCTTTTTTTCGGGTATAATGGCAACAGGCCGAGCTTTTTTCAAGGGGCTGTTTGAAGGGCAGTTGCACACTGACCCCTGTATCCTCCAATAACAAAACATCCATCTGCATTCCAGTGAATTCTCATTTCGAAAATGTGTTTGGTCTGATTTCATCTCATTTGTTCTTGTTCAGCACTTTTCCACCGAAAAGCGTGGTATAGCATGACGACGCAAGAAACACGAACCCTGGAATATCTGTAGCCCGGCGAAGTGTGCGGATTTTTGCATCACGCAACCATTTTTGTGTAAATGAGAAGAGAGTGTTCACACTTTAAACACGAGACATAGCAAGTTTGTTTTACTGGTGGTGTGCACATCCCAACACATCCAAAAGGTGCTAATACTTTAAATCAGGACTAAAAAGAGACAGATTCGAGTGCAAACTTTATCAGATGTTCTGTCGTGCACGTAGGGCACCAGGTAGGGTGTACAGCGCTGTAACGTTACTGTACGTTCACGTCCTCCTCCTTGTATTTACAAGTCAGGAAGTCGTAATTATGACATCAGGTGCGTTCGAGTCACTTCGGTCTGAGCAAGACGGCGATGTACCATCTCTTAAGTTTTTTTTTTTTTAACTCTACTTCAAGAAAATGAAGAACAAAGAATGTTTGTAATCAATTTATGAAACCACTCAACTTTATCGTTACATATATTGTAATCGTACAATGCTAGCGTATTTTTGATTCCACCATGTTTTCTTACGGACACGCCCCCGACTCGGAGCTCAAAGAAAATCGTAATTACGACTTTGGTGGCGTTTCACATGCGTTCGACTCGCTCAACTTTCCAACATGATTTGAATGCACCGTTATCACGTATAGGACGTTAATAAGAAGCCATGGTTTAAAAATAAATCAATCACTCACTACACTTCTAATAAAGACTGCTGACCAATCAAACGTTTGCACTACTTTTGGCTCCACATTTACGTCCAGGCTCGGCTCTCAGGGTACTAGTCTGGTTCGCGTTGGCGACTGAAATAGCGACAAAACACAGGATTCTGTTTAAATTGACACTGCTGGTGCACTTAATTATGACTGTTGGTCATGCCAGAAATATTAATCAGGACATTTTGGTTATTATTGCATTCCACCAATTGCCTGCACTATTTTTAGCTCAGCTGTCATAAGAAGGGTAATCAAAATCAGCGCCGGCACTTGGGTACGGCCCAGCTCGGCCTTGACTAAAAAGAGAAAAAGTGACAAAACCCAGTTGAGACGTGGCTTACAATGAGATGGAATATCAGTATTTGAAGGTCTTGCCATGTTTTATCCATTAGGCATGATTCATTTGGGCCATTCCTGTAATAATCTCTGGGTAAACGACTCTATGAGTCAAGTCTGTTCAAGAAGAAAACAGGAAATATCCAAAACACTTCCTGTGAGGAAACTGAGCGAATGAATGAAGTGTAAACACATCACACTGTTTTTATGGTGCATTTTACATCAAATTTACAGCAATCCGTCCTCTGACAATAATTTATAACACCTATACGCTCGGACAAAGCTGTAAAAACTAAAATAGCAGAATGCCGATATCTCCTCCAAGCAAAAACAGCTCTCAGAGCAATGTTCCCTGTTTACCTCAGCTTCGGGGTTTTTTTTTTTTGTTTTTTTTTAAAAAACACAGCGCAGTGTGCAGAGTTTCTCTGCGCTCTGTATCTCACAGCAGAAGCTAAGAGTGTGTGCTGTCAGTGAAAGCTGAGATATAGGGAGAGAATATTTGTCAGGCCTGAAAGATAAAACCTCTCCAATCCATCCTTCCCTCCTCGGCATCATGGGAGCTTGCGGTTCCCCCGGCAGGTGAGCGTCCCTATTAATTACAGGAAGCTCCAATGCAGGGACGATCAGCATGAGACGGGACCCTGGGACGTCGAATATAGGAAGACAAATGGCCCGGCCGTGAGTGAACACTCGCGCACAGATTTAGCCAAATACTCTTCTGCCGATGGGGTGCTTAGTCAAATTGTTCACCATCCCTCCCCCTCGCCGTGCTCAGTCGATCATACGCTACAGCGCAGCCCGCGATCCACATGCATACTGCATCTGTAAAATCCAACCAGGCAGCCTCATGTTTTAGAAAAAGTAGGTCACACAAGGTTAGGAGCTTTTTTTAAATGCTGAAAGTTGACTTTTTGTCCTCAAAAGCTGTGCTGCTGTTGTGTGGACTGCATTAAAAATAAATAAATAAATAAATAGTTTAATGCAGCCATGCCAGAAAAATATGTAACTGAAAAGTGCACTCAAGTGAATATGCCCACAAGCATACACGCATAAAAATACACACACGAAAATAAATCATGAAAACATGTTTGTATTACATTAAGTCTGACAAATTCCTTTAAAAATGCATGTGAAACTTAATCACTTAGAAGATGTATTATTTGAATGTATTTAAATATTAATAAGCCTATAATGTTGCATAAACTATGCATTCATATTGCATACACCACAGAAGGTAGAAATTGAGGCAAGATCATAATCATAAATTTTTATGTTTCAGATTTGTTATTTATTTATTGACTTATTTCCCCGCTGCAGTGGTTTCTTGTCGCTCACATTTACCCCAAGTTAGCATTTCTTATGCTCGTCTATTTTCAGGAATCTTTTTTTTATTTTTTTTATTATTATTATTATTATTATTATTATTATTATTATTATTATTATTATTATTATTATTATTATAATAATACTTTACAGCGTAGAACATGGACATTGGCGGATAAAGCATTGCTATGAGATGCAGCCATAAAAAGAACGACTCCATTCAATTACATTAATTGTTTTTATAGTTAATTAGAAAATTGGTTCATTCAAAGTAGCCCATCTTGGGAGCACTGTGAGAAGAGTGGGAACACACCCTGATGGATAGGACGTCGGTCTACATCGCCAGCATCATATACTGTGTGTGTGTGTGTGTGTGTGTGTATATATATATATATATATATATATATATATATATATATATATACACACACACACACACACACACACACACACACACACACACACACACTTGTTAAAACTGATACAGAATTTAGAAAATCTCTTGAAAATAAAGTATGATGTAAACTACAGCTTTATAGCAGCTTTTTCCCCCTACATCATACATTCCAAGGGGATCCTCGTTTAGCTAAAAGGTTTAGGAAATGGTTTAGCACACGGAATGTTAAACATTGCGATTCGGATTTGAATAGGCTTTGTTTTTTTTACTTAAAGAGTGCATTTTTCTCTGGTTTATATACAGTGTGTGAGGCAGTCTGGAAAATTCCATTGGAGTTTGCCTACACCAAAAGAGACCACCAAACGCATGCTGGGGCCAAAATTTCTGCCAGTAATATACTTTTGACAAATGATAAGGAAATAGTTTTATTTAGGCTGGTTTCTAACCTTGCCTTGGCTTTCTGAGATGCATGCAAAATAGAAGCACACTTCCTCCGGTTCAGGAAAATGCAGTGTAGTTTTCAGAACTGTATAGTCGAAATTTCACTATTTTTCCCCCTACACAATGCTCAGTGTGTTCACAAAGCACATGCTGGTCCATTCAGCATACAAGCCATTCCCTGTGGCGAACCATGTACTCGTTCCACTGCCTGCCCTCTACATGATCCTGAGTGCGCCTGGGTGTATGAGAGGCCACGAATAAAACCCGCACATACGTGTGCAGGTCACGTGTTTAGCGCATGTGGGATCGACTCCTGCTTGAAATGGTTCATGAGCGGCCCAGGAGGCTCTGCTGCTTTTGACGTGGACGTTAAGCCTCCGTCTCATCCGTCACTGCACCTATCCTCTGCCTCCTGCTGTTCTCCATTTCTCTCCATCCGTCTCCCTTTCTTTCTTTCTTCCTTCCTCCCTCTCTTCCCATCACTCACACCCACTCTCTCTCTCTCAGCAAGTCATACATTAGCACGCACAGAAGTCTCCGTTCCCAGCACTCATCCGATGCGAGATTGATAACTGCAGCGGGCAGCGCTGATAAATCAGTCTGAGCCGCGAGGTAGCAATCAGACGGAGCAGGTCTCGCCTCATGCCAGTCCCTGACTGCGCAAGCTTTTTGATTTAGTGCGCAATGACTCAACACTTCTTTCTCTTGCTTTAAAGACACTTTTCTAGAAGACTGCTGGTGTGCAAGCGGAAAAGAATGCAGAAATTTGTTAAGCCAAGTTTTCACTGCTTCATTGCTCTCTGAGCATTGTTCAGACTCTTTTGCATGACAAATGACTACAAGCCGAGTATGAAATGAGTATGGAAAAGAAAGAAAAAGAACAAAAAAAAAAAAAAAAACAAAGCTCGATGTCGTGTTCTGATCTAAAGCCAGCACTCGGAGCAGGTATATTACATGTAATTTTGTCCTACATCCTGGAGCACTTTCCCAAAGCCTGTACTTTGATCCTATTTTATGCAAACCTCACTAAGGTTTTGTAAATAATACATCTATTTGTACTTGTCTACACAGTATAACCTCATTATGTTAGCCAGCTTGCTTGTGACTCTGTGTAATTCTTTACACATTAATGCTAGAGAGCTTGCTAGTGACACTGGGCACTTTTCTACACAATATAATACTAGCATTTTAGCTAGCTTGCTAATGAGGCTTGGTAGTTATTTGGACAATAAAATACCTGAATGTTCGCTAGTTTGTTAGTGACACTGGGTAATTATTTACACAAACAATGCTATAATGTTAGCTAGCTTGCTAGTGACACTGGGTACATATTTAGACACTAAAATGCCGGAATGTTAGCTAGCTTGCTAGTGACACTGGGTACATATTTAGACACTAAAATGCCGGAATGTTAGCTAGCTTGCTAGTGAGGCTGGTTACTTAATTGGACAATAAATTGCCTGAATGTCAGCTAGCTTGCTAGTGAGGCTGGGCACTTCTCAACACAACACAATACTATGATGTTAGCTAGCTTGCTAGTGACACTGGGTACCTATTCACACAATATAACACGCTAACGTTGGCTAGCTTCCTAACAAACCTGTTTTTATTACAAATCAGATTAGCTAGACAGCCAAATGTTATCTAGCTGACTAGAAATATCAGGTACAGGTTACACAAAATAACACTTAGCTTGGCATTGGTTATAGCTTGCTATTGGTTTTAGTACATGATATAATACTTAAAACAACATTAACTAACTTGTGAGCACATGTGGCTAGCTACTGAAATTAAATGGATACTGAGGTATATTAAGGTATATACACACTGAGGTAATATTAACTAGGCGAACTACTTCGCTGATGCTATTTACAGTGCTCAGGTAGCTAGCTATTCCACAAGTAAAGTGTACAGAAGTGCTAAAAGGTTATGTATTTGTGCATTTCATTTGTTTCATATGATGAGGATTTTTTCCTTCATCTGTGACACAGGCCTGTAAATACCAACACATGTGACTCATAACTCAGGCAAACAATGTTTTGTTATGATAAGATCTTAATCCTGTTAGATCAAGATCATGAGAAAGCAAATAAAAGTCACTCAACAACACAGAAAAACCCTGAATGTGTGCAAAGATGAACCCGTGACTTGTCAGGCTTCTGTAAACTAGAAACATTCATTTTGTGCTACAGCCTAGGCTTCTAAAAGTAAGGTAAGATAATATGACACTGGTTAATCTCCTGCTGCAGGGGTGACGTCCTGTATGAAATGCTTCAGCGAGTGAAACCTCCTTCACTCGGCATCACACCAGCTTTAAGCTCCGAAGACAAACAGCCATTCAGGCTGCTTTCACTCGGGTCCAGTGGAGGTCACCGCATACGCTTCCCTTAGGCTATCTCTCAGCAAGAACCCGAAACGGATCTCTCTCCACCATCGCACATGCAAAAACAAAACTAGTGCTCCTCTTTCCCCGGCTTTGTTTCACTGTATCAACAAAACTGCAGGCCGCATTTGTTTTCATTCTCCAGGAAGAATGTCATCTGGCCGCTTTACTCGTCGTCGAGATAGCGTTCGCCATTCAGCAGCTCCGACAATGCGTTCTAACAAGAGCATAGATTCAGTGTCCTTCATAAAAAGACCCCTATACTGAAGTCCCTCGTGCTAAAATAACATTCTCGGAGATCTATACATGCACACAAAGACACAAACAGAATGACATGCGGCTTTGTTACAGCACTCGGGATTTCTTCAGGATGTGCAAGACGGCCAACTTTTGACTCATAACCTCATTACATACAGTATTTTACGCACATTTTATTCTGAGTCACCTCAACGATTTAAAAACCCCCTATCCCACTAAAATGACCCTAAAAGCCATCAGGGTCATCATGTAGTTAGCTATTTATATCTCTCTCATCCTCGATGAATGCTCAATTCTGATTGGTCAGAAACAGTCATTTTCTAGAACAACAGATCCGACAGTAGTGCTGGCTGCAAGGTTTATATTAATGTGCTCTATAGTAACAACTAACACAGGGACTTGTATGTCACATAAGCAACTTGTAACACATGTGATTGATTTGGTGTGTAGTTTTCTATGAGGAGACATTTCTTTAACATTTTGGAAGGAGTCTCCAGTGTCAGTAAGAGACTTCAGGACAGAGGACTTTGTGTGCTTTGTCATTTCTCAGTAAAGTGACATGCTGAAAAAAAGAGAAAAAAAAAACAATAGGACCATCAGAGAAATTCTAATGGTTTCCACTACATCAGCTAACTATTAAAACCATTACCAGTCCTTAAATGGTATCCACCAGACATTACATGCCTCCAACAGAAGACAACAAATTACCAGTGGAGACCCACAGGGACTGTTACGGTTTCCATTAAAACCAATATAATTCCCATTAGAACCATTACAAATTCTGAGGGTTTCCACGTTTTTTTCCAAGTGTTCTTCTGTTGTCTTAACTAGCATGTCCTAATTTAATAACACTAGCTAAGTTAATGTAACTGTCCTAATACGGCAAGCTAAGCAGCTAGCTTAGGTAACTGAACAAATGAAAGGGAATCATCTTTCTTGTGTTTACACCAAACTAGAGGATTTTCCTTACTGCTGATGGCCTTTTCATGCAAATACAAGTTAAACGAGTTACGACTTTTCTCAGTGTTTTTCTTTCCACAGTTATTAGTCAAAAGACGGATTCAAAACAAGGTACGGGCACATCATTTGAACAAGTTACTTGTAAAACTTGGACCGAAATGAAAGCTGCATGTATTTTTACCATTTAAAAAAAGACCAATGAAGTCCTATGATTCGCACATAACACGATCAGAGTCAATATCAACCGCAAGATCGCGCAGAGACGAGTACTGGCCTTATACTGCGGAAGCCTTCACAGCAGACAATATATTTATATTAGCACTCAGTACAGTGCGCAGAGCAATAATGTCATATTACGCCTCCTCCGCTATTAAGATCCTTGGCGTCCAAACACTCAACACCAGAATGACTTCTCACGCACTCACAACTCATTGAAGGTCTGCTCAGACAAGCCAGCTCGTATATCAGACAAGAGAGTGGGGAAAAGCGAGGGGGAGAGAGGGAATAACTCTCCTAATATGCTCAGTGTTAACAGATATTCAGCACACAAAAGATAACACAAAGGAAGGGTGCTTATGTGTTGCTCCCGAAATGCCAAAACTTTCCACAGCTCTTATCTTGAAGCCTGAGAGGTTGAAAGGACACAAAAGGGGATGGAAAAAAACAAACACCCGCAAAAACCCCAAAACACAAGCAAGTCATGACTTCTTGTCAGCAGCATTTGGGTTTTGAGTTACTTTCTCCCAGCAACACCCCCCCCCCAGCACCGACAGAGTGCCAACAGATAGCGGATGGAACTCGAGGGGATCACAAGCAGCCAGTGGGGACAGGTGCTTAGAAAAAAAAGCCAGCCAATCACAAGGATTTGTGGTGGGTGCTGGCCTGGGGGCAGAAATCATTCATCAAAGAGCATTCATGAGCGATGGAGCAAAGCCTGCTACGATGAAATTTCAACAACAGGCGGAATGTACTGTACCATAGTCAGTCTCCTTTTCTCTGGCTTTGTCAAGTGTCTTCGCCTGTCTCCTATAACCCGACTTCACCCTTTTGTGCTTTCGGATCCTGTTCCCTGATTTGGCAGGAGTCGCTTTGGCCTGGTCTTCATTTCCCCCATTGTCCTCTCCGAGCAGCTTCTTAAGTGCTCCAGTTAATCTCAATGCATTAAACAAGCTCGCTTACGCCAGGCAGCCACACAATGGAATGCCGGACACAAGATGTACAAGATATGAGCAGAAGGTAGACGTGCACACACACACACACACACACACACACTTTCATGTGACTGCTTTTATGTCGTCTTTGTTCTATAGATTCAATGCATGCCCTTATTAGATGCTAAAGGCAGACTGAGCCCACTCGCGGGGTATAAAGCACAAGCCGGGCGGCACAGCCATTTGATCCAGCAACTGTTGTTAAAAAGAAACAGAGCAGACTGCAGCCAAGTATCAAAGATAGACAGGTCAGTCTCTCATGATCTCCCATGATCTCCCTGCACAGACTGAATTCAGATGCAAACGCTCTTAAAACGGATGAAATCAGTGTATCTATCCGGTTAATCCAGCTACATCAAACTTTAAGCCTTGTTTAAAAACAATCAGGATTGTATAGAAAGCATTTACGCCAGTGAAATAGAATTCGACTGTAGACTTTGATGAATCTGATTGCTTCATTACATGTACCGTGATTTAAATTTTGTTTGAAGGTTCACTGTAATCTTGCACCGGAGATCATTTGAATTTCTGAAATGGCAGCAGATATAAGGTGGATTACAGGAAGAGGCCACTTTAACACTGTACACAGACAATCACTCATCATTTATTGTTTCAACAAAACTCTCTTGTAAAGACAGGATGCTAAGAAATTGTGTGTCCCGGTGTTAAAAACAGTGTTTCCTTTGTTTACGTTTACATTCACATTTATGGCATTTGCCAGAAACATTTATCCCGAGTGACTTACATTCATCGAAGTGAACAGTTGAGGGTTGAGGGCCTTGCTCAAGGGCCCAGCAGTGGCAGCTTGGCACTTCCAATCAGAAGTCCAATGTCTTAACTACTGAGCTACCACTGCCCCAGATGATATCTGCTACCAGATTGTTTTTTTTTCCCCCCTGACAAGCGAGTCAATCATACTCAATCAGATCATGAATCCCAGAATAATCAGAATTAATCCCAGTTCAAGATTAGGATCATAAATCACAGATTTGTCAAGCCATGTCTTTAAAAATGGTTCAACACAACTATAATCAAGATAAAAATCAACAAATCCTTGATTCGCTCTTGTTGGTGCAACCAATCCTGACTCAACATTTCTTTCTAAATCTCCAGACTGCATTTCATTTCCATCTGGTGAAACAAAGCTACACCAGGTTAACCTACAGAAACTTGATCCAGTGGCCTTGAGATTGTACTCTAGGCCACAGATTTGCACTCGAGATAACCCAAAGCCGATGTGTATCTGCCGCAAGCGTTTACTGCCAAGAGGTTTTGGCAGCCTGAGAGTCAGAAAAGCAAATGGCCAATTAGCAAAGTGCCACCATGCTAATGGCATCCTTCCGTAACCCCTCGTTAGCAGAGAAATGAACTGAACTGGAGCAGACAGCGATGAGATGGCGCATCTGGTATTGATGCGTCTCGCAGTCTATATCACGCACTCGCTGTTCCCAAGAAGATGCTGACTGGTCAGTCCAGAACACCCACACTGTTAGGTGGAGGATGCTGATTAGTTTGGTCAGCAGCAGGTCGGCCAACTTATCTCATGTCACGCTGAGATAATGGCATCCGACCGTCACACACTGCCTCCAGATCACTTGGTCTGGAGTCATCTGAGAAGTCAGACAGACCAGGGATAAACATATCCTGCTGGGCAAGAATACATACATGCGAATATGGTTTATCCTTTTTAACAACAAATGCAGTCTTCATAAGCGAAACTCGGGGCTCAAACCAAGAGTAGACATTCAGAGCTATTAATTGTTTAAACAATCAGTCTAACAGGGCACACACCTGGGCAAGAAGAAACACCGGACAGTCACATATCAATATTTTTTTGATCAATTGAAAAGTGGGTGGGTTCAAACAAAAGCCATGTTCCAGGTGTGACTGGTCGAACAGCATTCCAGAAATGCCTATATTTCCTATAACCGCACTAGGACGTTTCACTGCGTGCATCACTCCGCTCTTCTGTGTTTGCCATGTAAAATTCTACTTCCTCATTCGAAACCATTACTACAGTGGAGTTATCGACAATATCGGTGGCCAATATAAACGATACTTCTCAGGAACATAACTTTTGACTTGAAGTATAAAAGCTCATCAGAGGAAGATGTAAAAGAAGAAGGGACGCCAATTTCTCCACCAAATTTCCCCCATGCCTTACGTTAAATCTTTAAGGTAAAATGTCCTATTAAAACAGGTCCAACAGCTGTCCAACAGTTGGGAAGACACCAAGCAATCCATTAAATCTAGGTATACAACACCAATATAATTGTGTTAGCACTTATCTGCGTATATCAAAATACAACAAAAGTTATTACATTTCCCAGATAAATCAATTGTCTGAAAACTAATGGAGACACCCAGTACAATTTTAAGAGCGTGCAAATCACAGCTTGCATTTCCACTTAGTGAAGCTTGGCATTACACAGATGACACAATCATGAATCAAGAAAGCAGTTTCATAAATCATGCCTCACCCAGTTTGCTGGTTTCCCAAGCTTCTTACAACCTTACAGCCTAATCTCAGAGCAGCTCTCGTGCTTGTTTGAATCGGACCAGTGAACCACATGACGCTTTACAATCTTTACAATGTTTCTGCAGCTCAACTGATTGCACACCTGATTTTCATACAGCTTTTGAGCACAAAGTCATTATAAAAAAAAAAAATAAATAAAAAATAAGACACACCTGAGCACAAACACCCCTGTAAAAATCTTTCAAACACACTCAAATGCACATCTCAGGGCTCAAAGCCAGCCAGATACCACCAATGGAAGAACAAACATGAGCTCATTCTTCTGAACGCACAATCAAACAGAGGGTGGCAGCAGCTGAATTATCCCAGTAATCCAGTCCAGACCGAACGGACCGCCTGACCTCGCCAAGACGTTCATATTGAGGTTCTTCATTGCTCCCAGGTTCCCCCTTGAGCCACTGTGAATGAACCCTGGCCCTGACAGGAATTAAAGCTTAAGGCTTCATACCTTCTTCCTTCTGTTTTTGAGTAAGAGACTGTGTGCCTGTAGATGCAGACGTGTCTGTGTAATAAAGAAGAGGTACAAGTCGAACTAATCCGGATGAAACATGAATGAGCCAGCAGTTAAGGTTTATTGCCTATGTGTAACCGAAGACGTTTAACTGCTCTGTGTGCGTGTGTGTGGGGCTTGGGCTAAGGGCTCAGTGTTTAACCCGAGGGACTCTCTCTCCATTAGGTAAGGGAGAGAACGGAGAAAGACAGACATACATTCTTCACCTCGTGGCGCACTCTGGAAAACAGCTGTGCAAATGGGCACAGACACACTAGACATTTGAGCTATGAGAAGCGAGCTCGACAAGCTCCATAAACTTATACAGCCCTCCGTGGAAAGAAAAACACTCAGGACAACCCTGAGGGGAAAAGTGCTGTTTGTTTGTCTGGGCTGTAAGCTATAAACTGTTTAATATTGTCATTTTAAACCATTAAAACCACACATGTGAAATAATAAATTGTCTAAAATGTTTCTCACTTCACAAGAAATCACTAAAACGGTCTAAAAACCATCTATATACATCCGGTTACCTCATTAAAAACCTTCCCATGTCCTCCTGACATGCTTAACAGCTAATCAGTGGGTTACCCGCTAGTAAATTAGCACACATTTCTCACAGGTAGATTTTAGTGCCAGTCCTGACTTTTTTTTTCCTGTCGTATCATCAACAGTTTAATTAACAGTAACCAAAATTGTCAAAATGTCCTACAATAAACAAATTATTTTGTTTCCAACTAGCTAATTTATCACTTGCTTTTTGTTCACCAACATGAGCTAGTATAGCTAGCTGGCGCAGCACAAAGATTCTGAGGTAAAAGTTTCATCATCTAATGATGGGCATATTAAACACAAGTTCAACTCAGTGAACACAGTTTGTGATTTTCACAAACCAAACTCATATTTCTCACTTCCGAAATCAATATTATACAGAAATACTGAGAAAGTCTCAGTCAGGTTTAAATGGAAAATTGTGACTTTCATGCTGTGGTAATGAAGTTGACCAAAAACGGCAAATTATACTGTAGTAATACCTGTAATACTTGTACTTACTTACATACATATACACACACAATGTATATACATATAATATAATGTATATATGTGTGTATATTATATTACATATTAAATGACATCAAAGTATTTCCTTTCACAGTACTTCAAAATTCCACAAGCAGCAGTCAAGACAACAGCGTTGTAAGAGGATTGCATCTGAAAATGTGTTCTGACCTGCAAAATCACTGTGCACTTTACTATTAAACCACCTGTCATCTACGCATACAAATGAATACGTCAATCTGAACCAAAGTATCTATCTATAACTGATCTCTGAGAAGATAAGCTAATCGGGTTGCTTACCGCGACTCGGACACGAGTGTGCGCGTCAGCTAGAAGTCGAAACTTTTTATCCTAGACCAAAGCAGCAGCGTGCGTTTTTTGTTGTTGTGCCTTTCTCTGTACAAAGTGCCGCTAGTTTGTATTGGCAGGATGTAATTTTGTGATGAATGAGCCTGTAGTCTGTGGCGTGACCTGCCCCTTCCTCCTAATCAGTCCATTCTGAGGGCACTCCGCTCATCTCTCAGAGCTCTAAAATGTCTCAAATTCACTTATCTTGTGTGATGAGGCTGAAACTAATTTGCCCTGGCTCTCTCTCACTCCCGTCGTTCTCCCTCTCGATGCCTCTCTCCTGCTCCCTCCCTCTCGAAGCAATTACTATCTGTATTTACAACCTGTCTCTGAGCTGCGCTGTCAGGGGTCAGGATCCAACTGCCAGAATATAAAATTACATGACGGCAGAGTATCGTGGCCTTCTGACACTTTCGCCATGCTTTCATTTTCTCTCTCTCTCTTTCTCTCTCACACACACACACACAGACACACACACAGTCTCAGAGTAAGACAGAACTTTTGGGGCTTGACAAAAGGTATAGACACTCTTGCACTGTCTCTCCCTCAATCTCTCCATTTCCTTGCATTCTGAATACAACAACTGGAATTCTTGAAATTAGCAGGGCATACGAAATTCTCCACAGCGAAATGTGATACATTTATGGCATGCATAAAAGGACAGATTACCAGGTTCTGGATTTGTGCCATGTGCGCACATTAGCGGCTGCCTTTTACTCTGAACCTACCTTGTTTACGCCGACACACATGCACAAAGACTCTAATTAATATTTACTGAAGTGCTTTGCCAGCTTGGAGTGCTTTGCCCAACAACATTAATGACAAACACGATGAAATGAGCTCGCACTCCCTTCATGCGCCCCTTCAGCGAGTTATGCTTTCGCGCAGGCAGGTCAATTAAACATAATAAAGCACTTAAAAGACAAACTCAGCCACGAGCCCTTAGTGCGTGGACATGGAGGCACTCGCCAATTAGCACATGCATTAGTAGGTGGCCTTGTATTGTAGTGCTCGGCAGTCAGGCACCGTCGAACATAGTGGCTCTTTCTGTGTGGGCTCATAATGATCTCATTGTTACTCAACCGCTGGTTTGGAGGAGGCACTTCCAGGATTCAGATATGCTCTTTTTAGTATGTAAGATGTAGCTTTTAAAAGCGTTCTAAAAGACCCATTAGGGGTCAAAGAGGCACTATGGAAGTTTTTTTTTTTTTTAAATGGAGAAGGTCCCAACTTCTCCATCGATAATAATTTTGCTTAGAAATAGAACGCAGCCTATGGACACACAGACTAAATCTCTTCACGAAACCCACAATACAAATAATGAATCAGTATGCATGGGCGTTTTAGGATGACTGTCTGTGTCTGTCTGTCTTGGGCTGAAAGCTGAAATGCCAAATCACATAATGGCTTTCCGCAGTAAAGACAAACGTGACACCCAGACGTCCAAATGATCCCTGAGTGCACGCGATAATTGGACTGAGAACAGGAGACGGGATTTCTGGGAGAAACAAGGGCTCTGAAACTTAATTATCCACTCTTTGGAAATGTAGGGCACGACAGAAACTGCACTCTCGACCGAGCTAATGTCAAGCTCTCGTTCCGGACGGACCGAGAAGAGCGTCCGTGCGCGTGCGCATGCGCAAAACCATCCGTAAATCAAATAAGCACTCTCGGCCAAAAGATAACGCACTTTTAAGAACTATTATTGGCCTGTATGAAGGGCGAACATGGACAATACTACATTCGCAGGGAAAGGAAATAAAACAAAGCCCTTGAAGTAAAGGATAAACCTTTTGGGTGGGAAAAAAAACACAACCCGGATGATTGATAAGAAAACGTCCAGAAAGACGCACAAATAACAATAACAAATACTGTACAGCTTACAACAACGATCAGGATGTGGTCCTTTGGAAATCTGTGATATTCACTCACAACTGTCATCAGTCTATATAACTTTTAGAGGTTTTTTTTTTTTTTTTTAAATAAACATTGCATTCTTCGGGAAAACAGACTGATTTCAGTAATTAGCGCTGAGCAAAAATAAATAAATAAATAAAATCACCATGCACATCAATATGACAAAGCGCAAAAAAAGGACCAAAATCGTCGACTGATGAGAACATGTCCCAGCTAAGAGCAGCACATATGGGCACAGGAGCAGACAATACGGCGGTGCTGAACGCTCCAACAACAAAAACACGGTCCTTACCCCACCATCCAATTACAGACGGGTGACATTCGACGAAGAGATGATTTGTGTATTCAGCAAAGATCCACCGGACTCGGATGCATGATTAAAATCCCAAAGTGTGGCAGCAGAAAGAGGTGGAAATCCGCACGTCCACAGCGGAGCAGGCAGCTAAACTGGATCCGGTCGGCAGCACACAGGCAATAGCGACTATTGCACTGCTACTTCAGTCGCTTAACTCGGCCCACACGTTTACATCAACGCGGAAGTTTCACACTACTCGCACTCCGATTGGACCACGGTCAGACGCGGAAGTGCGTTACGCCAATTCCATTGGCGGCTTCGTGGAAAAGAGGCGGGGCTTCACGCGAGGAAAGTCATGCGGCCGGATGCGATCCATGACGTCAACCCTTTGTTACCTTGCCGACCCCTTTTCATTTGTAACAGCGCGTGAAGCTAATAAAAGGTTCAATCTTGCTATCGCAAAGGGCGCAGCGACATAAATCACATTTGTGCACTCCCAATTCAAGACACATGATTTAAAGACTTGGAAACAGGGTCTATCAAACAGGGACTTTTACCACCTTATTACCATAATAAACTTTATCCTTTTCCTGGGTTCTAAATGAAATACAACTACAGCATATATGCTGTTTGTTATGCATGTAATAATAATACTGTGCAACAGAGTAAGCAATCTGCAACTATAAACTCACCTGACAACGAACCCAATAACACTAATGAACACTAAATGTATCTGCAGTCACTAATCATGTACTAACAGCTGCTGAATTGGGCATCTAAACAACTCGTGCAATTACAGATTCAGCCAAACAGCTATTCTGTCTATGTGCAAATCTCTAACTTTCCAGCTATTCTGCTGTCAAAACACAGAGCGCAGACATGCCGCACAAACATCCACAGTGACATTTTGAAACAACAGCTCTGATATTCAGCAAAGGTCATGGGGATGAATGCTTTTCAGAAAACAGAATGCGACTTTATTTGGGCACAGCCTGAGCACTGCAGTGAGCCTGACTACCTGGACCTGAGATAAATGACTCTGATTTGATTAAAACTTCCAGAAACGACTGCCTAATTCACATGCATTTCAGCCTAAAGGATTAAACACGTTATGCAATTAGCAAATGATTCTGTCTAGGAGGATTAATTAGCAAATATTATTCTGTCTAGGAGTATTGGATGAATAGATGGATGAATAGATGGATGGATGGATACTTTATTGATCCAGAGAGAATTGCTACTTGTATTAAGAGTAGAAATAGCACAGAACAGAACACCACACTACAGACTGTGTGCATATAAAATGACCAGACTGGGACTCTTTATATAAAAGAAAAAATAAAGAAGTTAAAAGCTATAGGGAATAATTAGAAATGTACAAGGCACGTGCACAGACCATGCACAATTTGCAGGTGCAGTGTGCTTTTTCTACCCTATTTTTATGTAAATGTAACAAATGAATATAATAAATGCGTTTCAATAAAGCATAAAGCCAAAAAACAGTTACGTTTCACCTGGTGATAATATTAATTAAAAGTGTAGCAAACCATGTTATAAAACGGTGACAGCACAGGTGTGACTGATACACAAACGGCTTATTAGCACATTTTTCCTCAAGGAATACACCGACAACTCAACACCAGAACTAATCACATTTAAATATTGCAAGAATAAACTGAAATATTCACTACAATTAACCGTACAGAATTTATTTATACAGTTTGAATGCGGCGAGTTAGCTAGCATGCTAAGGCAATCTTTCTAGTATTCATGCAGCCTTCATGCGCTACCTGAATTATCGTAAACACGAGTTTTCGGCTCCAAAGTTATTCACCAACATCCATTCACGTCGGAATTACAAGGACAATATGATAACCAAATTATTTACTTTTATTACTGACCTTTATATTTTCTTCGTGATAGAAAAAAAAACTCTGTTTCTGTGTCTAATTCGAAGTAATTGCTTTTTTTTAAAATATACATACAACTTACTTTTACCAGTCACATATTACTGCATATACAGTTGCTAATATCTCATTATTTACAATGATACGGCTTGATATCAAATAGGTATAAGAAGGTTAGGGTGCACATGGATGCTCATAAATACAGCTTGGGAAATTAAAGTGAGAAATAACACAAACCGGGTAGGGCACGTGAAGATAGCATAAGGTAACCTAATAGAAAGCGCTGACTCCTTTGTTGCTTTCCTAAGATTGAAATGGATGGAGCACGAGCGAGTACTTTTTTTTTCTTATTTTCTTAAAAAAATAATAATATAATAAATCACACTGTAATATAGACATATATAAAGAATATACTCACTCTCGGTGGACAACAGCAATGCGTGCGGCTCAAAACATGGTGATAGTTTATTATTCGGGGTAGTGTTTTTTTTTTTCTTTTTTCTTTTTTTTTTTCTCTGCGTTGCCGAATCACTGCTGCTGTCTGCGGCACCAACTTCCGGCGCATGCGCAGAGCGGTATCTCTGCCTGAGAAAATCGGGCATGATTTTAGACGCTTAGAGGATCAGGTGTGTCTCGACGCCGCCTGAATAGAAAAAAATGGCATCTTTAGTCATGCAATTATTTCTCGTTAGCTTTTTTAATATGTTTAATTTACAGGAAATAAATCTTAACCGCAGTTACAGTCACTCTTTTAATGCGAGATGTTGCTTTGTGAATCGTGACTCAAGCTTTAATAGAGTATTTATTAGTAAGGTCTTTGAGGGTGGGCAGAGATTTGAGGAAAAGTATGAGTTAAACCTTTGAAACATACATAGACAGACTGAAAATTCTCATTCATTCGTTCAGTTATCTTAAATATAACTCAATCTTCAATATTGATCATGGTGGATCCTGAGTTAATCCCAGGAAGTGGGAAAAATCCATGAATGAAGAAGAAGAAGAAGAAGCCTTTATTTGCGCGCGCCCCCCGCATATCCCAGCTTGTGGGGAAGTTGCGGTCAGAGCGCAGGGTCAGCTATGATACGGCACCCATGGAGCAGATAGGATTAAGGGCCTTGCTCAAGGGCCCAACTGTGTCAGCTTGGCGGTGCTGGGTCTTAAACCCCCTGACATTCGGGTCAGTAACTCAGAGCCTTTAACCATTGAGCCACCACTGCCCTATGGTGAATGGGACACCAGTCCATTGCAGGTCACCATGCACACACTCATTCATACCTAGGAACAATATATTGTAACCAGTCCACCTATCAGCATGTTTTTGAGAGCGTGGAGGAAACCGGAGAACCCGCAGGAAGCCGCAGGGAAACAGGGAGAACATGAAGCTTCACACAGACAGAACCTGGAACTCTGGGGTGTGGGCAGTGGCTTTGTCACTGAACTGAAATGTAATGCATATTTATTATCTCCAAGGCCCTCTGATGGATCTAAATCCATAATATGCACTGGCAATGATGTCAATAAGTTTTATGATTTGATAGAGAGCTCAATTGTGGAGCCTGAATCTTTGGCCAGAGTCTAACATTTCTGTGACAGCTAAGATAAACTGGCTCATTACATGCCCACACCTGCTGTCTAGGTGGCATTGACAAAAAAAAAAAAAAAATTCTGACTCACAGAGCAAATGAATGTAACTTGGTGAAAGCATGTGTGAAAATGTATTTGGCTTTCTAATGTGTTCTGCTGCCAGTGGTACATGATGTAAAGTAATGTGTCTCCGTCATGGTTAAACATTGCCTCATATAGAAATCAATACTTTTCAATTGATGGCTTGTATTCTCTCATTGACTGAAGAATCCATCCTTGCCATTTTCGCGTCAGCATCGGCTTGATAGTTTTGCAGTCTGCTGTTGATCTATTCACCGACAATAAATCCAAATTCATGTCCATCACTGATGCATGACGACATGCATCATTCACAGCTTTGCGATCCATCAAGTTAAAGAAGCACCCTTTGACCTTTTCAAGTTGTCCTTTACTTTAATCAGAGATCAGAATTCCAGACCAGTGTTAACGATTAAAGGAAGTACAGTTCAGGAAACTGATCCTAGTTCAGCAAAAAAAGGACAACTTATAGTCAAGCAGAGGGGAAGTACTCAGCAGTTGGCTCCATCAGGCAATAATACAAAGTTAATGACGCAGAATGGTGTCTTTCTTCAGCCCTTGGAGATGTCAATACAGGATGTTTAGGAACGGTGTTCCTAATTACGATTTTTATATCC
The DNA here is from genome assembly GCF_001660625.3 of Ictalurus punctatus. Taxonomy (NCBI): domain Eukaryota; kingdom Metazoa; phylum Chordata; class Actinopteri; order Siluriformes; family Ictaluridae; genus Ictalurus; species Ictalurus punctatus. The sequence goes on along the minus strand of NC_030443.2, from coordinate 13,875,437 downwards.
AGCTCTGGCATGATTGATGATTTTGGTGGGGATGTATTATTGATCCACTTCACAGACAAGTCATATTGATTGCAGTTCTAGATTGAGTATGAATTTTTTTTTTGTCCTCCTCCTCCTCCTCCTCCTCCTCCTCCTCGCCCACTTTCTCTCTCACCAATCAGAGCAGGAATTTAGATTCGGGGCAGCCAAATGTGACCTGTGAGTGTTTTTTTTTTAAATTATCCCTCTAAAAGCTTGCTGATGAGGGCACCACAAAGGATGTACCAGCTGTGTGGCTTTGTACGCTGGGCAGCAATCACGCGTAATGGATCAGAGCGAGAATGCACTGTCTGAGGCCCTGCGCTCCTGTCCCTGGCGTTCGGCGTTTCATCAACTCTGTTGTTCCTCCTCCCCTGCAGCAAGGTTGAAAAATGGCACAGGAACAGCAGGTTGCTTCTAGTCTGATGGGTGTGCATGTGTGTGTGTGTGTGTGAGAGAGAGAAAGAGATTGTGTGTGTGTGTTTGTCTCTCGCAGCCGGGAAGAGGAGAAGAGGTCTGTTGAAATATCTGACATGACAGCAGTTTCTGTGCACCCACAGCTCCTAAATGACAATGACACCAACAGCAACAGAAGCAGCGGCAGCACGGACTGCAGGGCTCAGCCAGCTATTGTTCATCTCAAATTGCTGCTCTCTTTTGTCAAGACGAGCATTTTTCCTGCCTTGATCCAATGCCTAGGCATGCACTAAATCACACTCATATTGGTGACTCTCTACTGGAAAGGCTTTTTGTCCTAGCACAAGGCTTATAAAGTATACTAGAGTTTTACTTTACACAACCACAACAAATTTTACTGGGTCAGAGGGGTTTTTTTGTTTGTTTGTTTTTTACAAGAAATGCCATGGCATTTGTGACCTTTTTTTCTTTTTTCCTTTTCTTTCTGAAAGGTAGTTTTAAAACTGAGATGATTATGCAGGAGCCTAACATAGTGCTTTTGAGAAGGAGCGAGGGAGAGAAATGTGTTGAAAATGTTAATAAAAGTTCACCAAAAAAACTATTTTAGTATTCATAAGCTATTTTTGTATGGAGTGGCTATGTGGAGAAAGTTCTAGGGAGGAGAAATTGTGTGTGTGTGTGTGTGTGTGTGTGTGTGTGTGTGTGTGTGTGTGTGTGTGTGTGTGTGTGTGTGTGTTTATATGTGGACCTTTCAGATTTGGTACATGTGGCTTTAATTATTATTATTTTAATTGTATTTTATGTAAGTATTTTTCACAATTCATAAATTTTCACATATAATTTTTAAAATTTCATTATAAATTATTTTATTTATTTTTTTAAATTTTATTAATTTATTCTCACATCATTTGTAAAAGATTCATGAAGATTCAAATACATGTGATTTTTTTACACGGTTCATTTTCTGTGAATTTTTTCACTATTTATTCGCACTTTCTTTTCTTTTTTTAAATAATTCAGCTATTTATCACGTGATTTTTTGTTCACTGGTTATTTTCTTAGCTTTCTTTCTTTTTTTGTGTCTTTTTTTTTCAAATAATTTGTTTTTTTCTCATGTAATATTTCAGCTCTTTATTTCCACATGATTTTTTTTTCAAACAAAATTTTCACATGATTTTTTACCCATAAGATAAAAAAATTTTCGCATAATTTTTCAAACATTTTCCATTAATTTCCACAATATTTTTTTATGCATGATTCATTTTACATGTAATCTTTTTTTTTTACATAATTGATTTATTTAATACTTTTACCCATAATTAATTGATTTTCATGTGATTCCCCCACATCCAGTGATTCATTTATCATGAAATCTGTGGGTTTATTATTCACATACTATTCAGATGGTATTACTTGAGTTCAAATGTGAAATTTCAGGTCATAACATATTAAAATGCATTTTAACATGTATTTCACATGTGATCGCACATCACTCGCATACTCCTGTGTGACAAAAAAGGATCACGTGATGAATTGTTTTTGCTTTGATCTTGTTGATGTATGTATACCATAGTCAGGGAGAGCAGATGTGCTTTCCTTCTAGCCATCATAAACCTCATACACAGTGTGGAATACATACCTTCAGTGGGAAGGATGAAGGATATCAGGCAGCTTGCAATCTGTCATCTAACATAATGGAGAGTCTACAGCAACAAAATAGAGACTCCAAGCAAAGCAAGCAAACAAATAGGCAAAAGAAAAAAGTAGAACAGTGGATCTAACAGTATATATACATATGAGGAGTGGTCATGACAAAACCTTATTTTGGTTAACAGTGTTTTTGCATTTGTTTTAATTGGACATGGATGCATCGCTCACAGCCTCGCAGCTACTGAGCTCATTTTACTGTCTGTGTGAAATTTCTACGTAGGTTTTTCTGGGTTCTCCAGTTTCCTCCCATCTCTCCAAAACATGCTAGGTGTACTAGCTTTGCTAATTTGCTCCTAGGTGTGTACTATGTGTGTGTGTGTCTGTGTGTGTGCATGGTGCCCGATGCGCTGCTGTCCAATTCAGTGTGTATTCCTGACTCATGTCGAGTGTTCCTGGGATAGGCTCTGGACACTGACCAGGATAAAGAAGGTGAATGAATTCTAAATTGCAAAATATGTCAATCAGAACCGTTTTCAGTCATGAAAGATTTTTGTTTTGCAATATGCATGCCACTGATGGCTTGCAAATGTATACTCAGGATCCTTTTTCTATGCTATAAGACAGAGGATTTTTTGTTTTGTTTTGTTTTGTTTACTTAAAGGGTCAGAATTGTTGCCCTGAAACACCCAATTGAACACCCATCAAGTATTCCGTATTATCAAGTAAAAGCCTATATCATTTAGTCATTAACTTTGTAACATTGCGAAATGGACAAACTACAAAAAAAAACACAGTATGGATTCTTAAATAGCATATATGGACCCGTGCAGGATGTAACAGAAATGTTTATACGCAGTAATTGTGCCATGATATGATATGATACGACTTGACTTCAATTCCACTTGTCCACTAGGTGGCGCATGCGCATTAAGCTGCGCTTAGTTTCCGGTTCCTCTTTGCGCGCTCTTTGACTCTTTGACAGAAGCATCATGGCTGCGCCCTGTGTGCATGTGTACGCAAAGTTACACAGCCTAATCACCTTGCTTGTGTAATGTGTTTCCATGTACATAGCTTACAAACATTTTTTCGTGTCTGGAAACAGAGGGCGGTTGTAAAAACATGGCTCTGCGCATGTGCGAGTCGCTTTTGTGCAGGACTTTGCGCTTGTCCAGTCTCGCGGCATCAATGGAAACTGCGCCACTGCGTCTAAGGACAGGTGTGTACACACTAACACACTAACAGCACTGGAATTATCAACTGGACAACTCTGTAGTGTATAATCCTGCAACACTATAGTTATATTAGTATACTCTGTTGGAAAAGAAAAGAAAACAATATAAACCATGGCATAAAGTCTAATGGTGTCCACTACAAACCATCAGCTAACCATTAAAACCATTATTGGTTCTGAATGGTGTCCACTAGACATAATATGCCATGAGTCGAAGGCAATAAATTCTAGTAGAGACTCACAGGGACTATTACTGTTTCCATTAAAACCAGTACAATTCCCATTAAAACTATTAACATTTTTCTGATGGTTTCTGGGTTGGGTTTTTTTTTTTTCCACAGCAGGGTATTATTTGCCATTTACATATTTATTTAATTTAAAAAAAAACAAAAACAAACATTAATTTATGGCATTTTGTTGACGCCCTTATAAAGAGCAACTTACATTTTCTTCATTTATACAACCGGACAGTTGAGGGTTAAGGGCTCAAAAGCCCAGCAGTGAGTGACACCTTGACAGGGCTGGGATTTCAACTCGCAACTTTCCAATCAGACGTCCACAACGTCCTAACCACTGGGCTACTGCTGCCCATGTTCAGATTGCTTCGCATTGGAATTGCTTCATTTAAAAATAAAAATCCCTTGGCATTCCTTTCTGTCCTTTTGGTTATCTGGCAAAGGCAAAATCCTGATCTTACATGCTTCATTTCATTTATACACATGTATGTAACACTTTCGTCTATTTCAAAGAGGAACTTTTGTTAGGTAATTTATCATTAATCTGCTTTTCCTGTTAGAACAGTTCCATATCCGTAAGTGCAAATTCACGTAAGTGCAAAAAAAATGGATCTGTGTTTAGATACATTACAGTAAACATTTAAAGAGCACAAAATCCCCTGATTTAGTATTTTCATCTTAAAATGGTGTATAACATCCCACCTTATATGTGGAATTATAGTAGCAGCTTGCTGTTATATCAGGTAATGACTTAGTTATGAGACAAAACGTGCTAATGTTAGTTCCATGCTGTATTTGTTGCCATACATCCTATTCCTAACAAAAAACAAAGTGCATTATGGGTAATGTGTACCCTTTAACATACATTCCCTGCGTCCTACTTGGCATAGTATCTGTACTAAATAGTATCTGAGAAGAGAATTAGTGTGTTCCCAAATCGTAGTATGTTGAAATGAGTATCCCATGAAATGAGTATGGTCGGCTATTTCCAGTAGATTTTCAAAGTGTGGATCCGTGGACATTTTTTCAGTTCATATTTCCCACAACTCCTTGCGCGAAGGAGGAGGAGTCTTGTGATGGTTTGCTTTGCTGAATTCACGGATGCATTTTTAGAGAGGTGTAAATGAAACGTGGAATAATAAACGAAGGGAATGATCAGTAAAATGATATATTATACGTTATATTAGGAACAAAGAGTGAAGAAAAGTGGAAATGCAACGAGGAGTTTGTTGTTTACAGTGACTGTGTTCTCATCCGGGTTCTCTTCCGTTACACGACGTGTTAGTATGTCCCAGTACTTCTATACTCTTTTAATACACACTCAAAAGAGAGTACTTTTTCTTCATAAAAAGAGTACATAGTTTTAATACATAGTATAAGTATGCCAGTTTGGACACAGGGAACGTTTGGAGTCTAAACTGTCTTTGTGGAACTGGATATTCACTTTTCTTCTTGCTGTTTTATTGCTCAATTATTTTGTATGGTATTTCTCATAACTGACATAATATTCTGTAGATTGCTTATATATATTTGTGCCTTTCAGTGTCTTTATTTATGCTTGCCTTTTCTGTTTTTTTTTTTTTTTTTTGTGGTACAGTTTCATAGTGAATGGCACTATACAATTCCAAATAACAGTTGTTTGAGTTAAATGATAGGTTTCTGAAATCTCTGTAATTCTCCTCTTCTTCAGCTCATCATGGCTGTGCGGTGAGGAACGCTGCGTTTCGCTTTGTTCCCACCTGTTTCATCTCCACCGAGGCGTTTCTGGAGAGACTGCTGCAGGAACGTACCCTCGGCTTTGCTGAGAATCCTGCAGGCTCCCCTGCTCATGCTGCTGTTCCACTGGATAGAGGTAATCCTGAGCCCCAGTCTGCCGTTGACAGTTGACAAAAAAAAAAACGGTGTTTGGTCTCACTTGCATGGATCTGTCAAAGACTGACAGTAATATGGCCATAAAGTCGGATTTCACTTAAATCACACTACATTCTGTTTGATGTTTTCCACCATGGTGGTCTCGAGCACTGTAGTATAACAGTTGAGTGCAAACGTTTGCGTCCCCTTAAGAAGTAATTTAAATCTGGAGTGTCGTAGATTTTGCCTCATCAAGTAACAACATGGTTAAATAGTGTGTTAAGAGGATAAATGTATTATATAAATAATGAAAAAAAAATCTCCTTTTGTGAATGCAGTATAAATATTCTATAATTCATCCATTATCCTATTACATAATAAATTCATCCAGCCATCTATCCATTATCCTATTACATAATAAATTCATCCAGCCATCTATCCATCCATTATCCTATTACATAATAAATTCATCCAGCCATCCATCCATTATCCTATTACATAATAAATTCATCCAGCCATCTATCCATCCATTATCCTATTACATAATAAATTCATCCAGCCATCCATCCATTATCCTATTACATAATAAATTCATCCAGCCATCTATCCATCCATTATCCTATTACATAATAAATTCATCCAGCCATCTATCCATCCATTATCCTATTACATAATAAATTCATCCAGCCATCCATCCATTATCCTATTACATATTCATCCATCCATCTATCCATCCATTATCCTATTACATAATAAATTCATCCATCCATTATCCTATTACATATTAAATTCATCCATCCATCCATCCATTATCCTATTACATATTCATCCATCCATCTATCCATCCATTATCCTATTACATATTAAATTCATCCATCCATCCATATATTTTCCTATTACACAATCATTAATCAATCCATCCACCCATTATACTATTTCATCCATTATCCCATTACATATTCATCAATCATCCTGTTACATTTTCATTCATCCATCCATTCATCATCCTATTACGTATTCATCCATCCACTATCCTATTACGTTATTAATCCATCTATATATTATCCCATTACATATGATTTTGATCAGTCCATCCACCAGTCCATTATTTCATTACATGTCATCCATCCATCCATCCATCTATCCATCCATCTATTATCCCATTACATATCCATCCATCTATATATATTTGATTTTTTATCTTTATTCTGTCTTTTTTTAGTTGAACATTTTTCCTTGATGCTGAAAGATCCAGATCAACCAGAAAATCCAAAGGTTTTAAGAGTAGCTATAATCGGTGCTCCAAATGCAGGGAAATCAACTCTGACCAACCAGCTCCTGGGCAAAAAGGTACAGTTTATATAATTTTTAACTAAGTGCTTGATGCAATGGTTTTTGTTGGTTATGAAACATTCTCATGTTTTGTCCCTTTAAAATAGCTGTTTGCAACGTCCCAAAAAGTGCATACTACACGATCTCGTGCACTTGGGGTGATCACAGAGGACAATACTCAAATTGTAAGTGATTGTGTTGTTTAAAAAAAAAAAACCCATACACACACATTTTCACAATTCATTCCTCTCAACCTTAATATGATGATTTCTGTTGCACATCGTCTTGAATAAAGATTGCGTGTTATGTCATCACAGAACAAATAGTAAAATCATGTATTTGTCGTCTTTTTTAAATATCAGATCCTGCTGGATACGCCTGGTCTCACTACTCCGTCTAAAGCTAAAAGGTACATTTTAATGCTTTCGAATTAGATCGGGGGAAAGTATTGGCACCCTCAAACTATATTATGTTGAAAGAAAGGTGAATATGACGAAGTGATTCTTCTTGTGTGAAACAGTAGGGTATCTGTAAACTGAGAGCAGGTTTGGACGTTTGTCTGTACTCACTTTAAGTATTCTTTAGGGGTGCCAATAATAACCGGTATGATTTTGAGAAATGCTCTTATTTAGGAAAGGTTTCTTATGCGAGTAATATTATTGTAACTAAGCAGTGTGTTTAATTGGAAATGTGGATATTGTTTGTGGTTTTTATTCTGGAGTTGACTGTGGTTCCTAATTAGACCTCACAGAACAATTTCACTGTATATTTCTTTTCAGCGCAATTGTATTGCACTAATAACACCCCCATCTCATTTCTGTTGCTTACAGACATCAGCTGGAAAAGACCTTTCTTGTGGATCCACTGAAATCATTACGGCAGGCTGATCTAGGTAACATCTGAATTCTACTAACGTTGTAAAGGTCAGAACACGGGAATCTCTTCAGGATGTAGTGTTTTGTGGATTCTAAGTGGCATAACAGGCTGCATTTATTTGCCTTATTAAATTGAAGAGGGGGGAAAAGAGAAGCTGGTTAGGGAACGACTTTAAAAATAAATAAATCTGCTAAAACGTAAGTGGTAAAAGGAACTAGCCTGTTTTGTGGGCGTTCCACAACAATAAACATAACTATAAACTGATATTTTAAATAAATAAATAAAAAGGATGATGTGGCATTCTTTAATGAATTGTCATTGTTGATAGATTGCTGTGATATAAGGGGAACAAAACGCTTGTTATAGGAAAATAATAATAGTAGCTCGGCTTTATGTTCCTATACCATCATGCGCCCAGGTGTAGTATTCTTACTTACTTGGTGCACTGAAATCGCTATGATCTTTAAAAAAAAGAGAGTGAGAGACAGATCTGTGAAACAGATTTTTAGGTTTCTTAAGGTGACATTTAAAGTGCTATTAAAACGCTGAAATGGCAGACGATCTTCACAAGAACAGTCTGTTACAGAGATAGACCAGATTCCATTTATAGCATTTTCAAATGTCTTACAGACCCCTGCCATATGTATCATAAATAGTCGTTATATCTGCTTCATTCTGCAGTGGTGGTGTTGGTAGATGTCTCAGACAAGTGGACGCGTAGTAGGCTGGACTTTGAGGTGCTGAAGGGTCTGGCCATGAACGCACACATCCCTGCTGTCCTCGTTCTCAATAAGGTAACCTCATTGATGCAGCTGGCTCCCCATTACATTTTAAAATGTATTCACATATAAATATACTCAGCGCCATTTCAGTGAAATTTTTGTTTTTGTAAAGTAGAGATGTCAAAGTATTTTACTGCCAGAAAAAAAAACACTGGTCAGAACCTGAAAATCGTGTTTTTTGTTTTGTTTTGTTTTTTACTGACATCTGATGGGTTTTCCCAGACGACCTTAGACATCCTTAAGGAAAGGATGTTCAGTATGAGCTTATAGTGAAGAAGAGTCCTGGAATGAGTACAGGACAGTCTTTATAATTACAGCAACAGTTCTACTAGAGCATCAGGATGAATTTAGTCTTGTCACAAAAAAAAAAAACCTAGCTGTTATGTTATGCTCGGGCATGTCTCTCACACGTACAGGTGGACCTCCTGAAGAGCAAACCCTTGCTGCTGGACATTACCGAAGAACTGACGGAGGGTATCGTGAACGGCAAGAGGCTGAAAGTGCGCAGTTTAGTGAAGCCGCTCCAGAAGGAAACGCAAGAGAAGCAAACGGAAAAGACTGCAGGTCTGCAGAACGGAGAAGAGCACATGCCAAATCCAGAAAATCAGCTTCTGAAAGGCCCGGACAGAGAGCAGCTGAGGGCCCTGAAGAGTTGTAAAGGATGGCCACACTTCAAGGATGTCTTCATGATGTGTGCTACAGACGGCGAGGATGTGCAGACGCTGAAGGTAGACAACATTTAGATTTTTTAACAAAAATACTTGACCTGGTTCGTATGATTGCGTAAAAGATATAAAATCATGGTGAGGATTTATCACGTCATAGTCACCGTTGACCATTGACATTTACACACAACCTCAAGATAAAAAAAGGATCACGATTCCTAAAGTTGCGATTGACTATTTCAAGGGTATCTTAGGTAATTTAGGTGATAATGGGCTGGTTTAGTTTCATAGAAGTAGCATCATTTTTGTTACGGCCTAATACTCTGATCATTACTGATGTTGGCAGTTAGCAAATTCTTAAAGTATTCATCGCATCTAAACATCTCATCGGACCTTGTGAGGTACAACTGATTGTAAATAACCTGATCGTAATCATCCCAGGGTCTTTATCTGATTTCAGGAAATTTAAGATTGATGATAATCAGGTTATTCGGCAATGTGTACTGTTAATCAGGTTTCGTTATACTATATCTGTGTATATAAGGAAAAAAGAATCTGTCTGAATCAAAAGAGTGGCAGGTTAAAAAGGAACAGTGGAATTTATGTTTAGTAGTGCTGTTTGTCAGCACTACTCAGTTAATTGATTAGATTGTACTTATATAAGAGAAAGTACTTACAATCTGCTTGATGTAAAAAGTAGCAATGCTGCAACATCACTATCTGAGCGTGTAATTAAACTAATAGCTGCACTGCTTGTGGAGATATTACTAAAAGAAATCCCATTGAGGGACTCTTTTGTGTGTGTGTGTGTGTGTGTGTGTGTGTGTAACATTGGAGCCTAGAGTTTTTCCTCTTTATCATACCACCCAAGTTATTTCCATAATCATGTTTTTTTTGTTTGTTTTTTCCTCCACTTTTTGGTCATTAAAACACTGTTATGATCTTCCATGCTGGGGAAGATGCAGAGATGATCCGGGACCAGTAACAACCAGTAACAAAAACTGTCAGCGTTTACAGCACCTCATATCATCTGCAGAATTACTTTATTCCCTTATCATTCATCCGGAAATAATAATAACAATAAAAAGCAGGCTCCATTCATGCAGATTGCCAAGCTGCCTGGGATCTCATGAAGTACGAAGAACTACTTGATGCCCGATAATTGTCAATCCCCCCCGGCCTAAAAAAAAAAATATTACTCCGATGTGAATATATGTGCTTGTGTTGCTCACAAACTGGCAATAGTGTTGCATTTCAAGAAACTAAAACATAAATTTGTTTATTATTAATACATATTGTTAAAAATGGTACTTTTTTGATTGACAGTTTTATTTTTGTAATGTTAATAAAAGAATATGACAATACCCACGACATACACAGAAAAGTGTATCGTGACATCATTTATCGCAGTATTGATACTTTAGAGTCATATCACCCTACTATTAATAGGAATGTGCTCATTATATAAATGTGACTGGATTTGACAGAGTTATCTGATGGTGGAGGCGAAGCCAGGTCCGTGGCAGTACCACAGTGCCGTACTCACCGATCAGAGCCCAGAGGACATCTGTACCAACACCATCCGAGAGAAACTACTGGAGTATCTTCCTCAGGAGGTGCCTTACACAGTGACCCAGGTAGAGCTCACATGAGAAACCCACACGCACTCACTGTGTTTCTTCAGTTCCTCTCCTCCTCCATTCTTTCTTTCCTCTGCTTTTAAAGCATTAAAGAAAACCTTCAGCAAAAAAGAAAGGACCTTTTGAACAACCATTTTCAGGGTACCTGTGGGTGCTTGAAAAGTCTGGACAAAGCATTAAATTCAACACATTGAAGGCTATAAAAAGTAAATAGTAGAGTGGGAAGGCTTAAAATAGTTTGTGGAGGTGTTTAATTTTAGAGTGCGATCCGAGGAGACGCTTGAAACAGCCAATTTGTTTTTGATTGGTTGGTGATAATTACGGTAACTGGAACAGGGTGGTGGACAGGAAGTAATGGGGAAGTGTAAATTTAACAGCAAGTGGCTCGAAAATGATCAGCTCTCGGATCGGTTAAAACCAGTACTGGGAAATGATTTGGAAGCTCGCTATATAGCATTTGTAAGAAATGCTTTAAACTCGGCTCTGAGTGTTAAGGCCTTGGAATCGCACATACAAGCGGAAAAGCACGAGCAGTATGTGCAAGCGAAATCCTCCTGGTTGCAGTTTGCCAACCCAGCTCGCACTGTTACTACTGAAACTGTTTGTGTACAAGTAACAACTTCCAGCCTGCAATCATTAGACATTCGATCAGTAAGCGAAGGTTATCTGGATATTACCGGACAGTGACGAATCATCTCTCGTACACTTCTGACGAAGTTGACTCGGTTTCTAAAGCAGATGTTTCCTGACTCTGAGCTCATGAAGACCTTCACATGTGGATGAGACAGTGCTGCCTACATCACCAGGTTCAATTTTGCACTGTACATAAAAAAAATAAAAATACTTCCCAGAGCAATAAAAAGGGTGTGTTTTGGTCATGTTTGATGAGAGTCTGAACAAAACAACCAAGACCGAGCAAAGGGATTCATCCAAACATTTTTCATACCGCTTATCTTACACAGGGTTGCGGGGGAGCCTGGAGCCTATCCCAGGGAACTCGGGGCACAAGACGGGAGTCACACTAGATAGGGTGCCAACCCGTCACAGGACACAATCACACACATGTACGCACCCATTCATACACTATGGACAATTTTGCCAATCAGCCTACAACGCATGTCTTTGGACTAGGGAAGGAAACCAGAGTACCCGGAGGAAACCCCCGAAGCACGGGGAGAGCATGCAAACTCCACACACACAGGGCGCAGGTGGGATTCGAACCCCCAACCCTGGAGGTCCAGTTATTATAGAGATCGTTTCTTTAAAATGTTTTATCCATAAAGTTCCTTATAAAGTTTAATTCAATCTTAACACACAATGTGTTAGTTTACACAGTGCTTTGCATTTTAAGTAATTCATGTATTTTAATGCCGTATATTCGGAATAATTAAGCTTATAATTAATGTTCTTCATGTGTTCTATATCCATAATAAATGTACTACATTATTTACAAAAGCAAACACATAAATGTGCATTGTAATACAATAAACATGTCTGGAGTTGTCCAAGGAGCCTCGGCGGTCTTGATTTGGTAGCACTGATTTTTTGGTATTTTAAGTTTTATAAACTAGCAGATTTAAATATTTAATGTGTTTTTAAACCATTTTATTAAATGTGGTTTTAATTTTTTCTTTTATTGTGCTTTTAAACAATAACAACCTACAGATACCCTGCATTTTGTTCCCACTGTACAGTGGAGTTTCCTTATTACTGGAACGATCTCTATGCTGTGTGTCTTGCAGTACATTGAACTCTGGAGGGAAGCCGCCGACGGCAATTTGGACATATCTGTCAAACTGCATGTGAAAAAGGACAGCCACATGGTGAGAAATTCAATTCAAGGCATAGTTTCCATTGTCTGATGCTTGAAAGTCTAAAAAAAAAAAAAAAAAAAAAAAACTGTGTGGAAGTTTCAAGGTTTTTAATGTACTTCAGTTTGAATAAACACCTGGAGAATGGTTACATTTTCCACGATCAGTGAACTCAAGTCTTTTATAGTGTCATATTTTCATATCTAGTCTTGCTTGTGTGTATCGTGTGCCCACTTGACAAAAATCTCCTGATGGAGGAGGAGGCTGTAATGTAAGCAGTCAGCCTTTTGAATTTAATCTGCGCTGGACTCTAAGCTTATGGCAAGTGCTGTTCTGTGAATATCAAATAATTGCTCGCTCCATTATGCCTGCCAGTTTACATTAAATTGCCTACAAAAATACAGTCACACGGTCCGCTGTGTAGAAGGAAGGAAGGAAGGACACGACACACAGAAAACATTGTAGCAACTTCTACAAAAAGAAATAGCACACTTTTAAACCTTGAAATAATTGACTTTATACCACAATGCTGTTCAATTCTCAAGTCTGATTGGCCAGAAAGGTTTATATCAGTCATCATCAAGCACTCGTTCTTACGTTAACATTGCTATAGTAACAGCTCCTTCACTGCCTAGGAATAAACATATCCTTAGACTGTGTTTTCATTTAAACAAAGATGTGAAGTTGTTGATACGATGGTGAAGCTTTCTGTAAGGAGATGTTATGATATTTATGGAAGGAGTCTCCAGTGTCCGCATCAGAGGAGAATCATTGCAACAGATGAGTTTGTGCTTTCCCATTTCTCGGCTGTTGATGGAAGTACTTAGTGTTTGTTGCTGTTGTAACAGGAATTTGGCTCTGGATGTTCCATAAGATTAGATGTAGTTACAAACGTGGGGAAAAATATTATGATGTGGTGTTTTTTTTCATTTCAAATTGCTGTGGTAGAAAAGGAATAAAACATATTGGGAAGTACTGTTATTGAAAATGAAAACTTCAGGATTGTAACAGCCGCATCATGTCGTAGATTATTTGCCTATAGCAGCATGCTGTGCCGTGATTTACTCCTTACTTACAAGCTGACCGCTAGTGTAATGTCCATTAACTAGCAAGCAGGGTTTCCCTTGCTGCGTCCCAATTCACATACTTATACTATGCATTAAAAGTAAATACTGTTTTTGCAAAGAAAATGCACATAGTTTTGTATGTGCATCATGTAACGGAAGAGAACGTTGTCGCCTTGTTACGCTCACCGTCACCGTAAACAAACTCCTCGTTGCATTTCAGCTTTTTTTCATTCATCGTTCCTTATATAATTTCTGCTAATATCATTTCATTTACCATTCCCTTGATTTATTTTTCCACGTTTCATTTACACCTCTCTAAAATCGGTTCTCTTAAAAAAAAAAAATTTAAAAAAATTTAAAAAACACCCTCACAATGCTCCTACCTCGTGCAAGTTGTGGGCAATATTAGCTGAAAACGTGTCCACGGATCCACACTTCAAACATCAACCGGAAATAGTAGACCACCCGGGAACCTTTGGGATATTAATTTCAACATACTACGATTTGGGAACACAATAATTGTAATCTCGGATACTGTTTAGGACGGACAGTATGAGAATTAGCACCTATCTAATTTTATCCAACTCCTTCAGTTAAAATTTTAAGGCCACCGCCTTTACTTTAATCTCTCGTGTTTGTAGGTTTGACTTCAATTATAACCAAACACCAGATGAGGTCTAATAGAGTGAAAACGATGGGATAAAATCACTCATTCACTGATTTTTTGCAAATCATTATCAAACAAGTCCCCATTTTATAATTTTTCTACATAATCTCAATTTTGTTCAGCACAAGTGTTCCAGCGATTTTAAGGCATCCCAGATTCTTTTAGAAAAAAGTTTGTTCAATTCTAATTTATATCCCACTTTTAAGGTTTTCATTTGACTTACCCTCGTATTTAAATATTTAATATTCCTGCTTTAGCTAGGCATTTTTAACTAGATAAACTCAGTAAAAGTGTGCTTGTGGAAATGGATTACTGCCTTAATAGGATTGCCCTATAGCTATAGATAGCTTTGTGAACTTACAGACTTTTTTTTTCCTACTCACACTCTCTTTTCCCTTTCTCTCTGATCATTTTAAACAGAAAATGGTGATTGGTCCTGGGGGGCAGCTGATAGCTCGAATAGCCCGGGAAGCAGCACTGGACCTCATGAACGCTTTCATGTGTGAGGTGCGACTCAAAATATCCGCCACTCTGAAGAACTGAAGTGGATCGAGCTCTGATCTGCAAGTTTTCTGTTGGTGAATTTGCTCTGGGATCTGAAAGAACAAAACCAAAAAACCCCTCCAGCATGGAGTCCAGACTTTAACAAAGAAAACAATTCGAGGCTTCAGTTTGTCTCGTGGACAGCATGTGGACTGTCTTATCTCTCACACAGCTCTGTGTATAACAGTCACATTTGGAACAGAGCCTGCTTTCTGAACTCAAGCTGCTGTTGCAGTGTCCTAGGACTTTTAGCCCCGAGTCTATTTATTATTAGTAAGGTCTTTATACAGAATCTCATTTTAGCAGCGGGATACATCATGAATAAATCAGCATTGTTCCAGAACGGCTGAAAATGTGTCCTGGTCAGAATTGCTGATGAGGTTCAAGCAGAGTTGAGACACTTTACAGGGAACTTTTGCCTCTAATGGTCTCAGTTCCTTATCCAAGCTGTCCAGACCTGTTTTTGACCCCGGATTCTCATTCAGCTCCATCAGAGAGCAGTCTTTCAATCATCCTGGTGGTTGTTCTGTCCACATTATTAATTGTAACTGAACTTTTTAGGTTATATAATAAAACTGTAATGTGATGATTGATATGGCAAAAAATATTTATATATATATATATATATATATATAGATAGATAGATAGATAGATAGATAGATATAGAAAAAAAAGCTACAAAAAAAATTAACAAAAATATTTTTGGTACAAAAAGCTAATTAACAACTCTTAAATTTATTTAACCAGCATTTTATATATATATATAAATTTAAATAAATTTAAAGAGTTGTTAATTAGCTTTTTGTACCGAAAATCTAATCTCTGTATCTCTTTTTTTTTAACTTCTAATGCCTTTGAATAGTAAAAAAAAATGCTTTCTGTAAAAAGGCAATGAAAAAACACTTTATTACTGTAAGGTCAGTCCTTTCAGTAGGAGATTACTCCACTGTAGAGAAATAAAACACACAAAATAAATAATAAAACCAGACATTAACCAGAAAGTCATTCTTTCTCGTCTACTGTATAAAGCATGTAGTGGAAAAGCTCTTATGTGAAACTGGTTTTTTGTTCACATTTTTTTGGCTGAATGTTTTTCATTGGCTGAACTTGTGTATCGCTTATTTAAGTACTGAATATGGAAAATTAATTAAATGAACCCGTTGATCCTGGAATACATTTCAACTTCCAGTCAGTTACTTATACAGTGTAGTCATAAACCCCCCAGCGCCTGATTACTATCCATAATACTCATAAAATTGTATAATGATGTTAATATAATGTAATATCCCTGATATCATATTGTTATATTACCAGCGGTGCCCTTCAGTTATTTATGTGCTACATAGGATTTTATTTAGTTTTTTGCCAGCTCTTTGCCGTCCTTCCCTCTCTCAGTTCCTGCTTGTCTTTCACAGCTGCTAGAACTTAACTAAAGGCGCAGCCCCACAGGGCTACATTACCCCTCTAATGGAGCTCTAACCTGCCACTAAAATGGGCACACACTGGCCGGGATGCATTTGTTCTTGTATCCTCCCCTGTGGTTGAACCTGGCAGGCAGTCACTTCTTATCCAGGCCATGGTGATGGATCGCTAATTCATAGATAAGCTAGCCCAAAGCAAGGTCTCTCTCTCTCTCTCTCTCCCTCTCCCCCCTTTCTTGCCGAGTTATTTGAGGTCAGCGACAATAAGAAAAATATTACACTATATTGTGTGTAAATAAAATATGGATTTGAAGAATGTGGAGAGCTATTGATTCAGCTGGATGTGTTTATTGAGCCATAGTACATTATTGATAGTATTCAGCACATAATATTTGCTATTATCAGTACTCAGTCAAGGATGCCAATTCCTTCCTCAAGGCACCCAATGCAAAAAAACTCAAAAACTGATGACCTGAAATGGTCGTGTATGATACATGTTTGACGAATTAATATAACAATTCACCAAGGCACAACATAATACATTTATACACTGAAAGTAGTTACTACTGACACACTATTTTGTGTTATATCAAGACATTTTAATCATAAACACAGCCCGCATGCAAAATAGACTTTTTTTTTTTTTTTTTAAATGAATTTACTGAATTCATGCACTTATACTAATATGAATACCTTTAGGGTCATTGTACAAGGACAAGATTCAGCGTGTAGTTCCACATCAAGCAATGTTACGTTAAATAAGAAATGAATTTATATCAGATAGAACTACAATGCTGTTATGACATATTTATAAAATATTCATATGAAGTTCATTCCAGTTGGCGTTTTCGATAGTTGGTGCCAGCGAGAAGAAGCAAAAGAACCCTTACCATTACTAAACTCAGTAATGGTAACGGTTTAACCGCCTCTCTCTATCACAGACTGTGCGTGTGTGTGGTATCCCACAGGAGGAGGTATGCCACACTGGATAGTACATCATCTATACTGTAGTGTCTCCATAATGAACTTACAGTATATGATGATATCCTGTCCAGAAGACAATATAAGACCTTGTGAACCTTAGTGTGAGAAATTTCCGGATTGTTCCTGTGAAGAAAACAGAAGAAAATTGGCTCAGTATCTTTCCCTTATTATATCAAATTGTTCTTTTTATGGTACTTACAAGAAAATCCTCTCTAAACATTGAGATCATACATACTTATGGGCCAATTCATCAACAGTTTAATTGGATGCCAAAACTGACACGCAGTTGTTACCTTTTCCAACTTGCTTTGCTCACCTTAAGGTCACTTGTTTCGTGTCCCCTTGAAGTAGGTGTTAACACACAGCTTAATTACACTCATTTAACACCTTCCCTGTCATCTTTCCTTCCTTTCTATTTGTCTGCAGGCTCGGTGTCTCCGTTTTGTCCAGCGGTCCCCCAGAGTTCTGTCAAATAACCCCCTTCCCTCAGCATTTTAATGACCTTTACTCATTTGCATATGGTGATGACACAAGGGTTGTCTCGCTCTTATCTGGGTTCTCCTTTTCCGCCTTTCGACCAATCAGACTCCTGTCCTCTATCAACCACCGAACAGTAACTCCTGACTTTAGTGTGTCTGCACATGTGGACGGACACGCCTTCTTATCACGCCGGTTAAACCTGGAATTGGACCAACAACAACAACAAAAAAGTTATAACCCAATGAGTCAGTTTATTAGATATGATTGATCTCCAAAGCTGAATATTTTAATTGAATACGCTGGGTCTAAGACAAGTGAACTGTCTAGCTTTTTATGTAGTTCATTGTTCTGATTACATAAAAGCTTGTGTTTCGTACAGTAGACTGTTTTTAATGTTGCTGTACAGTTCTGCTGAGAGTTAGAAATGTATAGTTTCAGTCTGCTTATTTGTCTTTTAAACTTAAAAGAAGGATTATTGGTCGTTTAAAAAAAAAAAATCCCAATATTTTTCTCTTTTTTTATTGAAATATTTATTCTCCTTGAACTGAGTCACTATGCTTCCTCAGAGGCTGCTTACAGTTGGATCTAGAACCTTTTGGAGTTTATGATTTCTCTAAAGTTTCTATGTAGAACCCTACAACAGTGTGTTTCACAATGAGAGAGGATCCCATGTTGAGCCCCTTTAGGAACCCAAGAACCTTTTCCAAATGAAATTGGGAGAATCTTTTTGGGTAATAATAGGTATTTCCTCCCAAAAGAATTGGGGCGGCTGTGGTTCAGGTGGTAGAGCGGGTTGTCCACTAATCGTAGGTTTGGCGGTTCGATTCCTGGCCCACATGACTCTACATGCGGAAGTGTCCTTGGGCAAGACGCTGAACCCCAAGTTGCTCCCGAAGGCAAGTTAGCGCCTTGCATGGCAGCTCTGCTACCATTGGTGTGTGTGTGTGTGAGTGAAAGGGTGAATGAGATATAGTACTTTGGATTAAAGTACTATATAAGTGCAGACCATTTACCAAAAGAAACGTTTCCTGTTTTCAAATCGCTGGGACCAGATCGTCTACACCCGCTGTCGAATAGGTCACTCCAGGATGACACACACGGTTTTAATATTAGAAGACTCACCAACATGTACTGTACCTTCTGCCAGAATCCATTATCCTTGAATCATGTTTTATTAGACTGTACTGGTCTTAACCCAGTGAGAAACCTTTTTTATGCAGTCAACATTCTGGAAGAAATTTTTCAAATTAAAAAAAAAAAAAAAAAAAGTCAAACCTAACGCAATTTTAAAGTTTTTAGGAAAAAGAGATTTTAAAAACCTTATATAGAGTTCCTTACACATTTCTCACCATGGAAATAGCTATAGAAGCTGGCATGGCGTTAAAAAACAACCAGACAAGCCAACAAATCCATTTATTATTTATATTATTGTTGTTTTATTTTATTGTTCAGCCCTTCTATCTGTCAGCTGACAACACTGAAGGGAACACTTAAAGCCATAAACTGTAGACATTTCATGCTACCTAGAACCTAAAGGTCTAACATAGACAACTAAAACTAACAAGTGAGTTTAGATTAATAATTCATGCACAATAGTTTGTATAACAAGGTTTTAATAAAGTGTTGTTTGCACATGATCACAACTAATTTTCACATAATACTCAACGTTACACAGTAAGTTGTTTGCAGGTGTTTATAAATAAAGGCTAATAGATACCGAACAAACCATTTAGTGTAACATGTACCAACACAGGTCTGCTATCACTTTTTGACCTTTCTCCTTCTGATGCCCTTCACAATTCCTCGTAAACCCAACCTGATCCCAGATCAGCACACATCTCGGCATCCTGTTATTAGCAGGACTGAAGGCTGACATTGGGAGTGACCCCAGTTGCATGTGGTGGCTGCAGGCTCTTCAGCTTGGGTGGGGTGAGCGGGGATGGACAGATATGGGACAGGGAGATAAGCAAGAGGAGAGTCCTATCAGAGCCACACCAGAACGCACCGACGCTGGCACTGCAATTTTATCTGCTTTCTTAAATCGCTGAACGTTTTCCATGAAACAGAGTTTGCTTACATGACCATGAGTGGACATGACGATGCAGAGAGTAGGACATGGTCATCTTAACTCTTAGACTTGTACTCTTAATAATTTGATTCTGTAGCAGGTCTAAATTAAACCTTTCTTAGGTGAGTTGAAAAATATCTTCAAGGTTATTCCAGAAATCAATTTACATATCTGATAAAGTTAACTGACCGCGTCATAGTTTCAGAATCCTCAGTTCCATACTGAATTTGAGTTACTGTTGGTATGGAGTTTCTCCTTGCGTTTGCATGGGTTTCCTCTGGATTGTCTGTTTTCTTCCCACTATTCAAAAACATGCATGTGGACTGATTTGGCGATGTTAAATTGCTGTATATGGGAATATGTATTCATGGGGACTTGTGATGGACTGGCATCCCACCCAGGTGGAAGGGGAGATTCCCCGTCCTTACGTCCAGTGTCCCGAGAATAGGCTCTGGATCCACCATTACCCTTTTCTATTGTATATTAAGGACAGTTGTCTAGTTCATTGAGATTACAGTGAACAATGGCAGGACGTGTTATAGAGTATACTATACTGAATTAGAGTTACATTTCCTTAAATAATTAAACAATGCCCTAAACTAACATTTTAAAGCAGAAAATCATAATAATTATTGTAAATGTAAATACAGTAATCTGGTAGTCTTTTGGTGTCGGTCCCAGATCAGTCTTCAACATTAAGTTTAATTTGACTCTAAACACCAGCACATGACTTTAGGGTTTCCTGTAAATGATCTTTCTTACAGTAATTACTTGGGATTTAAGAGCATACAAGGTCAAATTTTTGATATTTTAATATCTCACCTGCTGCTGTTGGTCACCGTCTTGTCCTCACCTTCCAATGGCAAGTTTTATTGCTTGTGAATAAACTATGAGGAGTTTGACATGGTAGATCAATGTCTTTGACATGGTTAAGTTTGCCAGAGACAACAAGGTGGAGAAACATTCTTGTGTTCAAGTGTCACTAGTCACACTTCCTACCATTTACAAGCATTTCTTGTAGGCGTTCTGTCTAGGCTTGGTCAATAAAGGGGTTTTTGGTGGAAGTTGCCATTTGCTGTTGGTCCCTTTACCATTATCTTGATGTCGGGCACAGAATGCATAAAGCTAGGACTTGGCCTAAGAAGGCTGATCTGAGATCAGGCCAAAAGGACATGTTTTACCCAGCACTAATAAAGTGCCATGGACAGCACCTAGCTTCCTGCAGTAATAAGGGGACAAACTGCTTGGGTGATTAGCACCTCATGAGGCATTTCAGGGGGCTGAGGAGACCCTTAAGCTTCTGAAGTGAGATTCCCCCCCTTCTCCCTAAAAACAAGAAAGTGGATTTCCCAGACACCTCAATGACCAGGACAAGGCCCAAACTGTGAAACGAGATGGCAGATCAAAGAGGCTGTAGCCAACATACACACCTTTTTCCCCATGAGAAGAGGGTGGGTGTCCACCTGGGAAGAGCTTCACGTCACATCACATCACATATCCAAAGCTGACTGCTTCACTCAGAATCCAGAGTGGTCAGAGACTCCAGCTTCAAAGCCATGTATGTCCACAAGGACTACCCTTATCCAGTCAATCCCCTGACCAAGAGCTATGGATATTATTCACAAGGTAAGCAAAGTATATTCTTGAAGGTTATAGACACCATACAGTCACTTTACATGTGTTTATATGCTTATATGTGTTTACTGTTGTTGTACACATTGAGCATCTCTGATTCGTTGTGCTATTTGTACATTTTTGTTTCGTCTCATGTGCAGACATGGTATGTTGTCTCTTGTATTTCTGTTGTTAGACTAAATAGCTTGTATTTTGCTTGTATTTTCTCATTTGTAAGTCGCGTTGGATAAAAGCGTCTGCTAAATGAATAAATGTAAATGTAAACAGCAAAACGTCAGACAATTTATTTCTGAATGTGGTGGCATCAGTGAGGTTTCCAGCAGCAGAACTCAGGCCAAACACAGAACAAAAAATATAGCATATGTCTCCTTTCCCCAAAATAAAAATCTTATTACTGGTTCATAGACATCCATTTTTATTGAACAGGAGAGATGAATTCGGTTTGCCGGGCAAGCTGTGGAGAAGCAGAGTTGATGTCACTTCCAGTTCATGTGGCACTTCAGGGGCGAGAACTGTGGGACAAATTTAACACCATTGGCACTGAGATGCTCATCACTAAAACGGGCAGGTAACTAATCTAAATCTGTATGTAGCTTATCATTTCTAGTACCATGTAGTGTTATTGGTAGAAATAATTTTCTTTCCTGTTTAGATGCAAAAGAACAAAGTACGCATTTCACAAATCCATGTTGAATCTCAGATTTTTTATGGTCTTCAGGTCTCTCCACTTACAAAGTCTATAAAGATGCAATTCTCATATACTGTAGGTTGTAAATAAGGTTGTCCAAAGAATTATACAGTGCTCTTCTGAATTATAGGCCCCCTTTGTAAAGATGAACAAAAGAATAAGGACTTTTTTTTTTTTTTTTGCTTAAAAGATTGAAACTGTGAAATTCAGTGAGGGAAAATTATTTGAGGTAAAAATGAGTAAAGGAAAATTTATATAAAATAGTTTTCTCAAAAAACAAAACAAAAAACCAAGTGGCACCGTAAATGACATCCATGCCACAGAATGCACAGAATCTTTAGTTCTTGCTTGTGATTGGCAAGATTTAAAAGGGGGCGCACTGTAGCTTAGTGGTTCGCCTCACACCTCCAGGGTCGGGGGTTCGATTCCCACCGTGGCCCTGTGTGTGCGGAGTTTGCATGTTCTCCCCGTGCTGCGGGGGTTTCCTCCGGGTACTCCGGTTTCCTCCCCCAGTCCAAAGACATGCATGGTAGGCTGACTGGCGTGTCCAAAGTGTCAGTAGTGTGAGCGTGCCCTGCGATGGATTGGCACCCTGTCCAGGGTGTACCCCGCCTTGTGCCCGATGCCTCCTGGGATAGGCTCCAGGTTCCCTGTGACCCTGAAAAGGATAAGTGGTATAGAAGATGGATGGATGGATGGATTTAAAAGGTTCTTTATAAAGAAAACAGACCTATAACATCAAAGATCTGCCACTACCCCCCTTACAAGCCAGTTTAATAATGCTTATCAGTACCTCCAGTAACTAATGCGTGTGCTTTGGCAACAATCCAGCAAGACTTTTGGCAAGCTCTCCAAATAGTTTATTGGCATGATGGTGGTGTGTAATTTTACGTCTGGAGACTGATGCAACCAAGTCCAACAAATAAGATTCTAGGAAAAGGTTTGTTTTCTCCTGACTGGGTATGAGAGCAAAATACTCATATATCCTCTTCCAGGCAGGTTGATCACAGCTCCAGGTAACTAAGCACTAATAGTAGAGCTTTTCAAGTGTGACGCAGTTTTTGTAGCCATTTCATGGTTTATGAAGGCTTGTTGATCTTCCTCATGGTGACGGGTGTGTTTTTGTCTCACCTTTTAAAAAAAGTTCTATTTATAACTCGGAAACAGAAGGTCATGGAGAACATCATAAGACTCTGGTGCATATAAAAAAAGTCAAATATCAATTTAAATATACACTCTCACACATGTACATCTGTTCGTTTATGCAATTATCCAATCAGCCAATCAGAAATCATGAGTATTTTGATGTCCAGGTTTGGTGAACCAGTGTCCACTGTAGCCTCACCGGATTCCGGTTTTTGGCTGACACGACCCAATGTAGTCTTCTTCTATTATAGCCCATCCACCTCATGGTTCAGTGTTTGTGCATTCTGAGATGCTTTTCTGCTCATCATGGTTGTAACGAGTAGTTATCTGAGTTTCCATAACCGTCCTGTCAGCTCAAAACAGTCTGGCCATTCTCCTTTGACTTTACTTACCAACAAGGCATTTCCACTCCCAGAACTGCTGCTCGCTGTAAACTCTAAAGAGAAACCTAGGAGATCAGCAGTTTCTGAAATACTACATCAGCACCAACAACCATGCAGTGGTCAAATGTTTGATGCAAACATTAAATGAAGCTCTTGACCTGTTTTTGCATGATTTTACGCATTGTGCTGCTGCCACATGATTGGCTGATTGGATAATTGTGTAAATGAACAGGTGTTCCTAATAAAATATTTGGCAATACTAGATTGTAACATATCAATGAACCCAAAAAGTAGATGTTTAATCATTAACCATGTTGCAGTCATTGGTTAATAATGTATAGTCAAATATATTTCCAATTTGTACTGATATAATTCCAGTATTGTATTTTGTTTACATCATGTTGGTGAGCCCATAGAGCTGTCTGCTCTGTGCTCTGTAATCAACATTTAATAACTTCCTATAAAATGCTCAGATCTTGTTCAGGCAGTGTTCAGTTTGCAGACTAATTCTAACAGTGTCGGTGGTTTTAATCATGTTTTATTTTTCCTGCCGTGTTGATTTCCTCAGACGCATGTTTCCCAGCTGCAGAGTCACAGTGATGGGGCTGAACCCCAAAGTCAAGTATGTGCTGATGATGGACATGGTGCCGTTTGATAATAACAAGTACAAGGTAACTCCCAGCCCTTCCCTTCAATACACACACACACACACACTCCTTACCATGTATGTTATATAGTGCACTCCACTAATATTGGCACCCTTGGTAAATATGAGCAATGAAGGCTGTATCTTTATTGTTTAACCTTTCGATATTTTGTTCAAAAAAATTCACGAAAATACTTTGCTCTCATGGATATCAAACAATTTCAAACACAACACAGGTTTTTTTTTTATAAAATACTTTGTTAAATATAGGTGTGCAACAATTATTGGCACCCCATGAATTCACATGAGAAAAATATAGTTGAAGTATATTCCCATTGATATTTTACTTTTTTTCAATAAGTTGTTCAGTCATGACTTCCTGTTCCACAGGGGTATAAATATGAGGTAACACATAGGGCAAATTCCCTTTGTCATTCATAAAAATGGGTAAAACCAAGGAAAATAGCTGTGATGTCCGGCCAAAGCTTCAGAAAATGGGAAGTGGCTAGATGAAAACAGCACAAGTATTGAAAATGCCCATTTCCATCATCAGGGCAATAATTAAGACGTCCCAGTCAACTGGAAATGCTATTAATCAAAAGGTTAAACAATAAAGACAATTTTTCACAGCCTTCTTTGCTCATATTTACCAAAGGTGCCGATATCAGTGGAGGGCACGGTGTATGTCAATACATATTTCTTTCATTTATTCACTTCCTTGTTTACTTTCTTGTTTATATATTAGTTTGATTTTGAATGATTGAATAACCACTTCCTGTTTGTATTCACTATACCAGCATTAAATGACTAGCTACAAACAAAAACATTTACACAGATTCAGTGTTCTGTTATTTAGAAATAAAAATGTAAAAAATGAAGGAAAGTGTAGCCCTGAATTACGGCAGCATGAGAAGGACTTAAACAACATAGATACAAGTCTAAGTGCTGGGTTACAGGAAGTACAATGGCTGGTATATTAATTTGATTTTTTGATTTATTTTACTGACATTTTTTCCCTCCAAGCAAACAAAATACATTTCCGAGCAACATATTTTAGGGAAAGTACCGTACTTCGGGTCTTGATATTATGAGCCTTTGATATTATTTTTTCAATTGTTGTTTAAATCTAATTTTGGTGTACAACTATTGTCCAACACCTCATGTTTTTAAGTGCGCTTTAAAAATAAAATGGACTTGATAGACTATGACTATCATCTGTGCAGTGGAACAGGGATCACTGGGAGGTGAATGGCAAGTCCGAGCCCCACCTGCCAAACCGCTTCTTCATCCACCCGGACTCACCCGCTTTGGGAGAAAGGTGGATGCAGTATCCTATCTCCTTCCATAAACTTAAGCTCACCAACAACACACTCAACTCTAAAGGCCTGGTGAGGACACTCATTAACACAATCTACATTTATTTTTGCTCAATTGTGTGAGATCACTATTATAACTGTTATAGTTGTTGTTATTATGATGATAATAATGATGATGATGATTATAACAGTTTCGTCAAACTGACTGCTCAATTGAATCAAATGGGTTTAATCTAAAGCTCAGTAGCTTAAGATTAAACCAATACACAGGTTTGTAAAATGGTACACTAGAAATATTTTTATATATATATATATATATATATATATATATATATATATATATATATATATATATATATTTAAAGCACAATAATGAAATAGCTACATCAACAATAAACAATTAATGACCTATAAATCTATGAGATTTCCGATTTAAAAACACCTCTAGACCCCGAACACTGGGAATTAAATGGTAAACACGCATCAAAAGCTACACCCAGGCGTGTGTTCAACTGTAGATTGCACATGCTTTTACATGATAGCCATAAAACCACAAGGGTGAAATCAGCCACAGCATTCTGGCCAGACTTCAACAGTACTTACGTTTGAGAATGTATATGTTTAATTTAAGCTTTTTAAGTCTTTCAACTACATGTCTCAGGGGTTGTATATAAAGGTAGAACAAAAGGAAGTCTAAAACAAAACTTTGAAGGACACCACATTTTTTTTAGGCTTGGAACTCCATTAACACTAATAAATTGGTAACTGAAATAAAATCGAAACAAACATAAACACCAAATGTACTATAGTATCTGACATATCGTATGTTGATTGGAAAAAATTGTGCTGGTGTTTAATTTTCATATCACTTTGTATCACTTTGACTGTAACATTTTAACACAGTTTTATCAAGTGTTTATATTGTACTTACTTGAATGGGTGAAGAAATTAAACAAGATAAGGGCAAATTAGAACCCAATGGTATATATATAAAAAGAATGAATTCAAATACCAATCATCCTTGCTGAAAAACAAACAAACAATAGAAACTCATAGAATTTGTAATGGTTTTAATGGTTATAATGGGAATTGTATTAGTTTGAATGGAAACTGTAATGGTCCCTGTGGGTCTCTACTGGTAATTTTTTGCCTTCTATTGGTAGCATGTTATGTCTAGTGGATACCATTAAGGACCTACGTCCTTAATACTTCCTACTACGTAATGGAAACCATTTGGTAAAGAACAGCTGATGGTTTGTGCTGGTATCTGTAGATTGAAACCATTAGAATTTTTGTGATGGTTTCTATTGTTTTTTTTTCCCCCAGCAGGGATACTGAGCCATATACATATGGTATATCGCTTACTGACAATATGAAGTGTGCACAGTAATACTGAATGCATCCTCTTTCTATATATTACATTAGACATTTATTGGTACATGCCTGGATCCAAAACCTACATGCATTCATGTTTTATTCATTTTCTAACAGGTGGTGCTTCATTCCATGCACAAATACCAGCCTCGTCTACACATAGTGCAGGCTCCAGACCCCTGTGGAGGTCACAGCGGTGGATACCTGCGATTTACCTTCCCAGAGGCAGCTTTCATAGCAGTCACATCCTACCAGAACCAAGAGGTGACCTCGGTTATGTAACCATAAATCTGTTTACCACATAGCAACGAATGTCCCAGAGGCTCTGGTCATTTTATAGCAACTGTACTAAAAATCATATTTAAAAATATATAACATGACTCACTCATTTAGTAAACATGACTGCTATTTAATATTTAAAAGGACATTAGTAAACTTCTGAGTATCCAAGGACGTCTAAAGAGAAATTTAAGACTGATGAGAAATGGTGAAGACGCCAGGGTGAGTGTCAAAGTGCCATCTAGTGGTTTACATGAGAACGGGGCAATGGTTTGAAATCTTGGCTCCACACTAAACTTAATTTATTTGTAATTCATTTATTGTGTGTCAGTATGGGTCAGTGTCTCTGAGGTGTGTACTCAGGCATTAGGTCAATTCTTCTCAGCCTGTTTGGACATTCAGATGAATCAGCATGTGTTCATTAGCGCAGAGGTCGTGACAGATCTGTCTTTTCACTACCAGATCACCAAGCTGAAGATTGACAACAACCCCTTTGCCAAAGGCTTTCGTGACAATGGACTCAGCAGGAAAAGGTGACAGATGTACAAGGCTAGGCTTCCAAACAAGTTTTCTTATAAATGGAAAGACAGACATGGGCAACTTTATGCTTTGATCCCAATTAGGTTTCGAGACAAGGATATGTGTCAGAGGTCAGTGTCAGGGCAGCAACAGAACAGGACACAAAATCATCAAGGTATCTGTAAAGCATCATACACACCACATTCATGCATACCAATCATCATACATACCCCAAACATCATACACACCCCAAACATGCATACCAATCATCATACACACCCCAAACATGCATACCGATCATCATACAAACCCCAATCATCATACACACCCCAAACATGCATACCGATCATCATACAAACCCCAATCATCATACACACCCCAAACATGCATACCGATCATCATACACACCCCAATCATCATACACACCCCAAACATGCATACCAATCATCATACACACCCCAAACATGCATACCAATCATCATACACACCCCAATCATCATACACACCCCAAACATGCATACCGATCATCATACACACCCCAATCATCATACACACCCCAATCATGCATATCGATCATCATACACACCCCAATCATCATACACACCCCAATCATGCATACCAATCATCATACACACCCCAATCATGCATACCGATCATCATACAAACCCCAATCATCATACACACCCCAATCATGCATACCGATCATCATACACACCCCAATCATCATACACACCCCAAACATGCATACCGATCATCATACACACCCAAATCATCATACACACCCCAATCATGCATACCGATCATCATACAAACCCCAATCATCATACACACCCCAATCATGCATACCAATCATCATACACACCCCAAACATGCATACCGATCATCATACACACCCCAATCATCATACACACCCCAAACATGCATACCGATCATCATACAAACCCCAATCATCATACACACCCCAATCATCATACACACCCCAATCATCATACACACCCCAAACATGCATACCGATCATCATACAAACCCCAATCATCATACACACCCCAATCATGCATAGAAATCATCATACACACCCCAATCATCATACACACCCCAATCATGCATATCGATCATCATACACACCCCAATCATCATACACACCCCAATCATGCATACCAATCATCATACACACCCCAATCATCATACACACCCCAATCATGCATACCAATCATACACACCCCAATCATGCATAGAAATCATCATACACACCCCAATCATGCATAGAAATCATCATACACACCCCAATCATGCATAGAAATCATCATACACACCCCAATCATCATACACACCCCAATCATCATACACACCCCAATCATGCATAGAAATCATCATACACCCCAATCATCATACACACCCCAATCATGCATACCAATCATCATACACACCCAAATCATGCATACCAATCATCATACACACCCAAATCATGCATAGAAATCATCATACACACCCCAATCATCATACACATCCAAATCATGCATACCGATCATCATACATACCCAAATCATGCATAGAAATCATCATACACACCCCAATCATCATACAAACCCCAATCATGCATTGAATTCATCATACACACCCCAATCATGCATTGAATTCATCATACACACCCCAATCATGCATTGAATTCATCATACACACCCCAATCATGCATACCGTATTCATCATACACACCCCAATCATGCATTGAATTCATCATACACACCCCAATCATGCATACCGATCATCATACAAACCACATTCATGCATACTGATCATCATATACACCCCAATCACACACACCTTGATACAAAACCTTTTTTTTTAACATGATGCAAAAGATTTTTTGGTGAAGTTGTTGATGTACAAACACTATTGCCCTTTAAAACATTGTTTTTTTTTTGTAGCAGTTGTCTAGTGACAAATTAAGCCTGACACATAAAATAAAATAGATTCAGCAAATTCTCATAATTAATAATGAAACCTTTCACTGGCCCCAGGATATCAATAAAAGTGAAAACCAAACTTGTATCTTTATAAACACTGTAATTGTGATACTTTTGCTGTGCACAGTTTCTCCAAAGAGTTTCCCCCATACTAATATTTTCCTCCTTATTTTAAAGTGATTTTTTTATTTTATTACAATACTGAATTTAATTATAATGCACTAACCAGTAGTAGCTGGTCTTTACTTTCTTATCTTTAGATTGTCCTCTGCCTCAAAATCATTTAATCAAATATCTGATTCAACACATCCTGGACGCTGCACATTTTTGTAGACTAAATACAGAGCAATTAAAAATTTACAAAACAAAAAAAGTTGATTAAAAAAAAGTCCATTATTTTATTTGCAACACAGAAATATTTTGTTGAGCGTACTATTTACCCCTGTTTTCTGCCCCAAAAATCTAAACATGATCTAAATTTTTACATATCTACATCTAATAAAAAGACCGTCTAGCCAATTGATTATAGTAAGCTGTGTAAGCAACCTCCCAAGCCACCAGGGGGCCCTGTAAGAATGCAGGATTAAAATAAACAAACAAACCAATGAATAAATAAGTAGAACACATGAAAACTATCAAGAAATCTTTAAGCGTTCTCAGTAATGCAAACATGAGCATTTTTCACCTTCTCAGCAAGTCTATTGGACACGGATGATGAGGAAGATGAGCAAGTCTCCAGCTCAGTGGA
Organism: Ictalurus punctatus; assembly: GCF_001660625.3. Taxonomy (NCBI): domain Eukaryota; kingdom Metazoa; phylum Chordata; class Actinopteri; order Siluriformes; family Ictaluridae; genus Ictalurus; species Ictalurus punctatus. The sequence continues at coordinate 13,845,000 of NC_030443.2, read as the reverse complement.
ATCCAGTGGTGCACTGTGCCTACCGGACATGAAAGCTGCATCCCTGCCCGTCTCCAACCCTTTCTTATCAGTATTTATCAGTTGTGGAGGAGCTGGATTGGCCTGTGGCCAGGAGGGATTGAGCCAGAGCACCATTTCCCATCAATCCCCACATATACTCAACAGCAAGAACAGAGACTCCAGGAGGTGAAATGATGCTGATGATGAACTACATGCACAATAATAGAAATAATAGATTATATGTTTAGTGGTTCATTTTTATTTATTTATTTCAGATACATCACACTCATTTAGCTTTAATTATTTTGCATATGAAATATTAAATTGAGTAAATTATTTGAGTAAACAAATAATTTATTAAGTTATTATATGGCATTCTACTTTTCTACAATGCCTACCATGTTTATTCATGATACATTTGACCTAATTATGTAACTTAATTATACTGACTTACTAATTAAACAAACAAGACATCTATGTTATTATATTTCATAATCCTAAAGCTAATAGTTTCTTTCTAGCTTTATTCTACACGCTGATAGTTACTTTAATTTAAAATATTTTTTTTATTTATCCAGAGAGATTTACTTTTCTCTCATTTATATAACTAATATTTATAACAATATTCTGTGGTTTGTATGTTCAATAGAATCCCATTAGAAACATAGGCTAGCTTAACTATTAATCTTTCATAAACTTGTTTATAGCTTATATTTTTTTTATTGAAATTCATTAAAAGGTAGTTGAACTTGCTTGAATTGTCTCTGTACCCTTCTTGTCCAGGCCTGATGACAATCTCCAATACATGTGTGCCTCTTTGCCACAAGCCCACATCCCCCGAACCCCGATGCCGCAGCAGCAGACATGTCACCCAGACACCCAGACCCCAGCCGTACACCAGAATTACTCAGCCCAAGCCAAACTCCACCAATCCCTCCGTCTACCACCCAAACTCAGCCGAATGCAGCTGCCTGAGAGTGTCTTTACGAGCCTGGATTCGAATCCAAAGCCCCTGTCTGACATTTTCAACACAATCCAGGCACGAGTGGTGGCCAAGGATTTACAAATTAATCCCCAACATGAGCAGATGGCCTCAGGCTCTCATAGGGAAGCGAAAGCCCAAATTTTCCCAGCTGTCCAGGACTGTGGTGCAGCATTTTGCACTGAACAAGACACTGGCCATACAACGGAGTGGCCAGTTTTCAATGGGAACCCAGGTCAGAGTAGCACTGAGCCCAGATCAGTGGCATTTTCACAGCTGGGGGAATACGCTGGAGAAAGTGCTGCTGGGAAATAAAGAAAGTTAAGGTCTCAGATAAAAGATAAAACATCAACATTCTTTCTCTGAGCATTATAAAAGATGTGAATATACTATGGTTTTTTTTCTTTGTTTTGGTTATACAAATAAAACCTTAAATCAATGTTTTTTTTTTCTCCGTTAGTTTTTTTTATGACGACACATGCTTGATGATAATGGAGATCCAGATTAACAATGATAATCTGGAGTTTGCAGTGTTTCTCTTTTGTATAGGTCTGATTTTCTACTCTGTTAACATTTTGCACTGCACTATGACCACTACGATTAGGTATTAACTATTTAAAGGAGCGGTTTGTGATGTTTAGAGACCCCTGCTGCTTCCAAGGGGAATCTCTACTGCAGAACTTAACACCCCATGTCAATGGGGATGCCTCCACCGCCATGGCTTTTCTCTTACTAACCTGTATGCCTCAAATAAGCTTAAAATATACACACATAAGAAAACAGGAAGGAAGCTGTTGATGAAATTTCTCTATTTCATACATTGACCTTGCTGTGACCTTGACCCCGTTTTGATCCATATTAAGTTCAACTGCTGATTACAATAATTCCATATAAATCCCACAAACAGTATCCTAACTAAATATTCAACAGGTTTAGGAATATTTTTAAACATTACAAAACCATATTTACGGACAAACAAGAACTAACAGAAAAGGTTCATGTAAAACTGCAGAGATTGAGGTTTGTTTAACTTGAGTTAAATTTTTTTAGGGGTTAGTGTTGTGCATACGTCTGCATACATGAGCTAATACTGTTTTACATCGAGACAAAAACAATGCAGGTTTCTGGCAAGCATTTTATTCTCATTAGATATTAGATGTTATACGGTTATACTTAATTTTTTTTATACAGTTGCACTCAAATTTATTCAACCCCCAGTGCAAATCAGGTTTATTGTCAAAATGTACAGACTTTCAGATGAACGCAATGAACAACTCAAACAAAAGCAATTGAAATAGTTAAACACAACGAATGCTTTAAGTGGTTTCCCCAAATTCAACTGAAAATGCAACTTATAGTGATTTCTCCAGTCTCAGAATTACTCAACCCCTTCATGGGAAGCATCTTTACTACTTAGTAGCGTACCATTTTGCTTCCTGAGGAATCCTAACCCATTCCCCATGAGAAAATGCCTCCAGTTCAGTGATATCCTTGGGTTTGCGTGCTGAAACCGCCTTCTTCAAATCCCACCAGAGATTTTCTATGGGGTTCAAGTCAGGTGACTGTGATGGCCCTGTAGAGTCTTCCAGGACTTCTTCTGCAACCAAGCCTTGGTGGAATTTGAGGTATGCTTGGGATCGTTGTCCTGTTGGAAGGTCCAATGACGCCCAAGCTTCAGCTTGATCACAGACGGCATGACGTTTTTTCCTAGGATTTCCTGATACTTCAACGAATCCATCTTGCCTTCCACACGCTGCAGGTTTCCAGTGCCAGAGGATGCAAAGCAGCCCCAGAGCATCACCGAGCCTCCACCATGCTTGACTGTGGACAGTGTTTTGAATAATTTTGAAACTGGGAGAAGTCATTTTCAGTTGAATTTGGGGAAACCACTTGAAACATTTGCTGTGTTGAACAATTTCAATTTCTTTGTTTGATTTGTTCATTGCAATCAGCTGAAAGTCTGTAAATTTCGACAATAAACCTGATTTGCAATGGGGGTTGAATAATTGTGATTGCAACTATGAGTGAGGTATGGGTGTACAGTAGCAAAAGGCATTTCACATTTTGTCATCTCAGCATTAGCTAAACATGACTCAATCAAGATACAACAAAGTATAGTTGAGTGAGTCAAAAGCATTCGCTCAAGAGCTGTATTTAACAAGGCATCACACTGATTATTACAAAACATTGTAAAGTCTGTCACTTTTTTTTTTATACAGCATTTAATATATTGTAGACATATAGGTATAGATCCATTTTGCTATTATTCATTAGAAATAATAAACAAAGTTTAGAAATACCTGATATAGTTGGTTGAAATGCAAATGTTTAAAATGATAAGATTCCAAAGTGTACTTTCCAGGAGAAGAGAGAGAGAGAAAAAAAATTTTTTTTACAGGCTTTTCAGCATTTTGGCATAACATCGTCAGTTGACCAGTTTCCATTTCAGTTAATATTCATTAATTTATTTATTTCATCGTCATAGCTTCAAAATAATAGTATTGTACTGACCTACTTCTCTTTTTTGTATCTCAAACAGAACATCTCATTTAGAACAGCAAAACGTTTGCAGAACAATGAAGGTACAGCAAGGTTAAAAGACCATCAGAGCGTGTACTGAAGTCCATTAGTCCTTAGTCCTCTTAAAACCCTGACTATCTGCTTCAGGTATTCACTGAACTGAAAAACAGCAAAACAATGAGCTGATCTTGAGTACCACTTGAATTGTTAAAAGAACCTCAAAGAGGCGTGTGTTTCCCCCCCCAAAATTTCACAACACAGTATATGAATGGGTTGCATTACAAAACTTAACCGCACAGGATGCACTGTATCTGATTTTCACATTAAACCACTGCACAACTGGTGAAGCACACAGAAATAACAAACATTTATCTTGAACACATATAAAAACACGAGATATTTGTTTTGCAATATTCAGCAACAAATAAAACAAATCACTTCTAGGCTATTTCATACACAACTTCCCTGTCCTAGCCTTGTTTAACCCTGACATATCTTTAAACAATGTATAACTGATAAAAAAATTTTTTGTTAAAGTTTCATACACCTACTAAATTGTAGTAGATGTCCTGTTTAGGCTGTATGTATAGGCTATAGCTAATTAAGGCAGTAGACACATTTGGTGATTAACTGTTGCTAAAACTAGAGTTAAACAACTTAATATCTATTATACAAATAAATGATCTCAAGTGACATCAATTTACATAAACTTCACAAAAAAAAGTGTAGAATTTGGAGTCTTGCTTTGCAATATGACAGACCATCACGTATGCATATTTATAAAATTGCTTTTTAATTACAGTGAATTGTCAGTTGTTTAGTAAACTGATTATGCACTTCTTAAATGCAAAATTGAGCAAAATAAAACAGCTGAGCAAAAATAAAATGGTGTGTGTGTGTGTGTTTTCACACCTGAACGAGCCTGATGCAGTTTAGTTGAACAGCTGAGGTTAATCCCTTTTTCAATTGTAAACTGCAAAATACTATATTTTATTATATATATATATATATATATATATATATATATATATATATATATATATATATATTTATTTATTTATTTAAAGCCCCCTGTGCCTTTTAAAGACAAAAAAAAAAAAAAAAAAAAAAAAAAAAAAAAACAAGAATGCGGCCCTTTCCTATATGCCAGTCATTATAGTTTTCATTAACTCATTGCCCAAATCATGTAGGTTGAAAGATCAAATGTTCAAAACTGAACCCAGATGGACACATTCTCTCCCATGCACTGCTCAAGAATATTAATTAACTTGCAAGTGCAAGAACTGGTTTATAACGTCACCATTTAGGTGGCATACAAAATAAAATAAAAAAACACCAGTAAAGAGGAAGAGTACAACAGGAAATTCTAAACAATGGACACAGTCTGGTCCTACACATAAATGGCACTAAGGATAAAATAATAACAGGACAGAACATCCTGGTAAGGCATTAAAGATTGCATTTAAGTTGTGTCTTAAAGGCCATAGAGGTGAAGAATCTTCATGCATGAGCGCTGGTCATTTTCTGCAACAAAGGCATCTGCAAAGGGGAAACAGACAGATAATGCTTTTTAACTAGGCGGTTACACAAAAACAATGGAAAGGAAAAAAAAATTCACAAATCACAGTTTGATTCTTGCCCTCTATCTAATTCAACATCTAGATATTTAAAAAAAAATTAAACTAATTGAAATAGTTAAAACATGGTAAAATCAACTGATAATAATAAAAATTAATACAAAATAAATATGCAAACAAAAGTGCTAATATTTCTGCACTTCCGGTTCCATCGTCCCGAAGTCAATGGGATTTTTGAATAGGTTTTTGGTTAAATGTCTGAAATAAGGTCTGTGGTGAACACAAGCTCAAGATATTTTCAGGTTTTATTCTAAATTCTAAATAAAATACATGAGCAATACCTCATACATGGTTTTGTAAAGCTTTTATGTGTCTTAAAAAAGGCGGTTGCTAATAAGTGGCTAAATGGGACTACGGAGGTATTCGGGGACATTAAACGTCATCACGCCGAACAGGAAAACTCCTCTACTACATCCTCGTTGTGTTTTATACTCGTGCGCTTACAAATTATTCAATACATTATTCTTATACAAATTATTACAAATTTTTAATAAAACTTGAAAGAGTCAGAAGCTTTTTGAAAGAGGAAGGAAGTGCTGGTGGTGAAGTCATGTGACCGTGGTCGCTTACAGCCTAACTTTAGATTTTTCTTCCAGCGATCGTATTTAGGCTTCAAAATTCATAACGGTTATATCGTATTATCTTGACGAACAAAACGTGTAAGAAGCACAAACCTTTGTTGGTCACAGAGCTTATTTTCTGCAATAGTCTAAAAGCAAATGGAAAAATCCTACTGAATTTTTGTGGAGGGAACTTTTTCTAGGTTGGCCTACAAAAAAATAAATAAATAAAAAAATTAAAAAAATTAAAACCATCCCTGCAGCATTCTATTCCTCCCAAGGTCATTATAGGTGGTCGATGTAAATTAAATTTAATTCATTCTTTCTTGTAGTGTGTTGCACTGATATCTATGATGTCAGTGTGTTTTACCTTTGAGAGGTCGACTCCTGTGAGGGCGTTAACTGTAACCGGCAGTTCGGCCAAGAGACGACTCACTTCACCGGTCACGCGGTTGCCCTCGCCACTCAGAATGATAATCTCGTTGGTCTTGCCCAAGGGAGCCGCCACCTTTCCAGCAATCTGTGCAAAGACATCTCACCGGTTGGTTAATCTGTTTGATCCTAAATCTGAACATGATGGGTATTTCTGGGATTAAATAAACAAATAAATAAATCCCTAATCATTTCCACTCAGATAGTTCTTCTCTCATCACACACCAGCTAGGCATCCTGGGAGAGCTAAAGCAGACATGCACTTCCTGTGAGGGTCAGTAGTTTCTACTACTTTACAGCTATTTCAATTCAAACTTCCACTTTATACACTTAAAAGGAGTCCACAGCATCCAGAAGCAAAACAGAATCCAATATCGTACTGATCACAGCTATAAACAATTAAACATGAAATATTTAATCATATATATTTATCTATTCATCTATACCTTGGGCAGTGCCTCTAGGACCAGTGCAGTTTTCGCTGCCTCTCCATACTGCTGGTAAGCTTCAGCTTTTAGCTTCATCTTCTCTGCTTCAGCTTTGCCCACAGCTTCAATGGAGGCTGCTTCAGCCTCTCCAATCTTCTTGATCTTCTCTGCTTCAGCCTGTGCAGTCAGCACCTTCTTCACCCTGTTAGAAAAAAAAAAAAAAAAAAAAAGGTAGAATCTTGCTCTTGACCTTGAGACTTTTCTACATTACAATGCCTCAAACTTTCTGAACTGTACATATAGTTTGTGTTGGTTCTTTCTACCGCACTATTTCTCGCTCTCGAGTCTCGACATACTTGTGTCCTTCAGCCAGCTGCTGCATCTTGTAGGCCTCGGCCTCGGCAGGCCTCTTCACCATGGCGATCAGCTCTTTGTCTGTCCGGATAATTTCTTTCTCCTCGATGGTGATCTGTTTCTTTCTCTGCACCACCTCGATCTCGATCTCCTCTAAACGGATCTTCTGCTGCTCCTTAGCTGCCTGCAGCTCGTATGCCAGCTGAGCCTCGGCTTTCTGAAAGAGAGGGAAAGGATGCACTTTAGATAATGGATGCACTTTAAATATTACAGTCCCCAGGCACCGCAGTGGTGGAGATTCTGATCTCGCTACATCTGGTAAAGCTAAGTTTGAGTCTCCCCACTGAATTCCCTGCCTCAACAGCAAATATCCCAAAGGCCTGGCTATAGCAACCGCATTGCTTATACAGAACACCTTCCTTGTTTTATGTTTGTTTTCAGGTTTGATGGAAAATTTTAGTAAATGATGCACAATGCTTTTGGATTGTTCAATTTACTCCCAAGGTCTGCGCTACACATCTCTAACATGGATAGATATTTCGGTCTGGGGTATGTGAGTGCAACATTTTGCATCTAAATGTGAGACCCTGTTTATATTGCGTAGTTCCCGCAATGCACAGTTTAAGCTACCTACCAACAGCATGAATCGGGCGTTAAATTTCCCATCTTCGGATTTTTTACCCAACTACTCGTCCTATCCGTCAATACCTTTGTATTGACTTCCTGGTTGAAAGCAGCTTTCTGCATCTCCAGCTCTCGCTTTGAGTCGGCCATTTTAGTGTCTGCCTGGAACTTAATGTCCATCATTTCCTTCTTGCATTCTGCTTCCTGTAGAGAAGAGAAGGAGAGAGGAAGCAAGAATGAGCAGACGTGCAGACAAAAATCGATGTAAACAAATTGATTTTAACCACCACGTACACACCCTGATTCCAGCATCTCTCTCCGCCTCCGCTACTCCAATGTCTGCGTCTCTCTGCACAGCCGCCGTCTGGGTCTTCCCCAACGAGCTCAGATAATCCACTTTATCATAGACATCCTATTAGGAGAGATGACACACACACCAAAAATCAATACCATACATAATTCATATATAGGCTGGCATAGGTGGCTTTGAGAATCAAAATTCAAAGATATAATCCACTACCAATGCAGACTAGAACACCTAAATACTCTATATCCTGATTGCTTGTCAATTTATTTTTTCCTACCCATACATGTGTCGGGTTTCTGAGCAGATATGTTAATGAAGCAGCATAAATGCGAGGAAACCCCTAATTATACGCGCTTAAAGCCTCAGTCATGATTTATAATGTTTTAAAGAGAGTACGCAACAAAATACTACACACATGACCCTAAATGTTCATCAGGCCAAAAGACAAAGTAAATACAATAGAAAACCTTTCGTTGTGCTTGTACTGTTTTCTTTGCACAAAGACAATAAATCGCATTCCACTGTATTTCATTCATAGCGTTTTCCCCAATTTCTGGAGGGTCAGGATTACATATTATATTCTTTCAATGCAACGCACAGTTCTCGAACTACAGAATACACAGGACCTGGCTACAAACTGCTCACCTTAATAGTGAAGCTGAGAATCTCAATACCCATCCTACCCACATCAGGAGCGGCCACCTCCCTCACCAGGCTGGCAAACTGATCTCGGTCCTGGTAAATCTGCTCCACTGTCAGAGTGCCTAGAAACACAGGACTGAGGAGGTCAGTCATGATGCCATTGCTTCTTTTCAAAAGTAATGCAAGAGAGAGAGGAAGAAAGACCGTCTCTCTCATCTAGAGAGCAGGAACATGTTCTCTTAGTTGAAGGACACGATACAATCTCGCACTCATTTACATCTCCGGACAACATGGCGCCATCTTAGACCACAGTGCACAACTTTGGAGTCCACGTTTTGATTTACATGAACGTTCGTGCTAATGCTGGTCTCAATATATCACTGTGATAAACTGTATGTAGCGATATACTGTGACTGCATATGACTATGATATTTACAAGGCTGTAAACACAAGAAGTAAACAGGGCTGACATACCCAGAATGGAGCGCAGATGACCCTCCAGTGTCTGCAGGATGACTCCCTTAATTTCGCTCACTGATTTACCCAGGAACTGTTCACAGGCAAGAGATAGTAGCTCATGGTCCGTCATTACTTTGACCTGAAAGCATCGTGTACACACACACACATCGGAAAAATAGACAAGGACATATTTCTGTTCATGCCGTCACACTCCAACAAATAAAATAGATAAATAAATAAATATATATTTAAAAGGACAGCCTAAAAAACAGAGAAATTTACAGTTTAAAACATACACAATACTCAAATTGTTCTAAAAGTTCAAACTGTGTACAAAAATACAATCACCACTGTATATAAAGTCCACTCCTTCTCTTTTAGCCAAACTGAGGACTATGTGAGGAATAATTGTAAGTTCAACACATCTGCTACATTTAAACTAATCATGGACAAGAACTGGAGTGTCCCTGTATTGAGGACAGAACAGAAAACCTGTTGATTTGAAAACACATTTATAATTCAAGCCTAAGGGCAGTTGTTAAATTTCTTTAAAAGAGGAAATAAAATAAAATAAAAATAATTTAAAAAAAAAAAAGTTTAAAAATGTGACTATATAATGCAAATTGGGAAACAAAACAGAACCACACAGAAACGACACAAAGCGAACAGAGAATTTCCAAGTCCTCACAATGCTGGAATGAGTGCGCTCTGATCACAGCGTTTCAGCAAAGGCTAACTTTAAATCCACTGGCCTGCCATACTGACTTTCTAGTCTGACTCACCTTCATTACTATCCTGCTAGAGAACATGAAATTAAGAGTATTTCCACACCATCTTGCCTGGTACTGTGCCATGGACCCATCACCATGCTCCTGTGTGTCCCATATTTGTCAAGGAAACTGCTGCTATCCACTTATCCTCAACGTTCTGGTGGACTTTGCAAGAGGTTATTTCAGCTGACAGTTCTGTATTCATCACAACATCTACAGACACTGCCGTTTAACCGTTTAACGTCTCACGGTCAACGTTAATAGTTATGGATTCAGTCAATGTTTTTTTTTAATTCTTTGATATAACCATGAGACTGGCTAGCTAACAAGCTAACATTAGCTACATCTGTTTGCATAGTCAGATAGCTACGCTCATAGTTTGCAGCTAACAAAAACGCAAAAAAAAAAATTTAATAAAAAATCTTGTACCTGAATAAAAGTAAACGGTTTTCTATTCATGTTTCTACTTGAGTTTAAAGGACAAAAAACATGTTCTGTCCTTAAGAATCAAAAGTCAAAGTACTGCGAGTTATTCAGTTAATGAAACCTGAGTGACTGTAGACATGAGTGGGCAGTTCATGTATTCCCCATCATCATCATCATCATCATCATAATAATAATAATAATAATAATAATGGCAGCATCATAACAAATAACAGCAATAACTCACCATACTTTTATTACTTTACTTCATTTACAAGTAAATGCTTCTGAATCGAACCGGAAGTCTTTCACAAAAAAAAAAAAAAAAAAAATTTAAATATGAGATTACTTCTGTGTTACAATATAAGGTGTATAGGGAAGTGGATCGATAAGGCTTTTAGCCCGAGGTTTAATCATCCATCCACACCTCCAGCCAGTGCTAGTTTATATTTGTCGAGAAGAATGGTGACAGACTTTGACTTTTGCATTGAATACAGAGGAGAATTACTTGAATTACGTTAGGTTTCACAGCCATGTTTTATGCCTTTGGTCTCCGTCACACCTCTGCATCAAAATGAACTTGCAAAACAACCATACCCAGATCTGTGAGATGGATGAGTGGAAAATTTTCTTTACAGCCAAATGGCACCATGAATGTTTGGTCAGGCCAATACCCCATCCACCATTCCAGCTTCTCACCATGTTCACTCGTCAAGAGGAATGTTTAAAAAGGTAGCTCGATGGATATGCAGTTATTAATTTAATTGCATCATACCAACAAGATGGCAAGTACACCAAAGCTGATGCCTTATACCATACGAGCGAGCCGAAGTTCACAGTCCCCGACCCAGCCACCAAGTCACACCAACTGTTTGATAGACAGGAAAACATATAAAGCTGCAGCTGGTGACCATGGGCCACTAGATCGGCCCATCAGGAGGGTTTATGTTCCAGAGGCCACAAATTCTTCCAATCCTAGAAATAGTTCTCTGTAAAAGGACAAATTATACAGATTTAGAGCAAACACCCAAGGCTCAAGAAATCAATAAAGCATTCAACATAAATACTGGTAATAATAATGTTTCGTATTTACACCACAACTGCCCTTTTAACTTTAAGTTTGTTTTATAATGGGGTTTCTGTTCTTTTCTCATTACAGGAAACCTCAGAACTTTTGTCTGTGGTAATCGCACACATACTCAAGATGCGTTATATTGGAGATTAGTTTGAAGAAACACTGGAGTAATGCTGTAGGATAAACCAACACTATATAAACAGATATAAACTGTTTTGGTGTTGCCTTGTAAACGGAACTGAATTTCTAAGCTTATATAACAATGCTATATACTGATTTCCGCTGCTGTGAAATGGGAAGAGAGTGAGCTGGTTCTTCAGACAGATACAGATAAAAAGTAGGTGTGCTAACAAAACGTCTGGCTTCAGGCAGGAGCTTCCCTTGTGCACTGATCTGAGACCAGTTGATCCGGTTTGTAATTACGTAAGCCAGCTCACAACTTTCCGGCCTCAGATCAGCATCCTGCAGCCGTACACTTACATCGAGGTGAACGTGGAAAAGAGTGAGCAGCCACTAAAAAAAAATTATTATTATCATTTTTTTTTTTTTAGTGTTTTTGAACTGATGGTGCAAACGTGGGTGGTGGAAACATGCAAGATCAAATACAGAGTCCCAAATGACTCCCAGTATTACACAGGGTGTTGATATGATTTCTCAGTTTGCCTGATTAAATTGATTCAGACAGTATAATCATGTCGTATAACAGTGGTGGTCCAAATTAGAATTGAAGAAAAAAAAAAGAAAGAGTCTGAATACGTTCATTCTTTCAAAATGTCTTATAGGGAGTCATTTCAGTTTCTTCCGGGGTCGTTCGTTCGTGTGGATCCAACTTCAGCCTACAGAGGGAGCACGGCTCAGGCAGACATTCAAATCACAGCTGCATGCATCTGGAACAATACAACCCTCCACCCTCATCATGTGCAAACACACGTCACTCTCACAACAGGATCAAACAAAACGAAAGGGCAAAATGCATAAAAGAAATGTGAGGGAACAGGAAAAAAAAAAAAGTCAGGTTAAATAATAAAGTGTAATAGAACGAGAAAAAAAAAAATAATGTTGGTCTTCTTATTGGCAGAGCTCATCTGTGTCTGCTGCAGTATTGCTAGAATTTTTTAAATGGGGAAGAAATTGGAATGTTTTTGAGCTTACAAATTGTCTGGTCCTGAGGCGGACCTGAAACAACACACCCATGAGATAATGTGATGTAGAGAAAAGAAACGGGCCCACTGTGTTTGGCAATTGTGTATGAAATCGGTAAGATAGGGACTCATAGTGCAAGCACTTCCTGTCCTAGATCCACTTCATTCTGCCCTTAGGGTATGTTAGAAAGCCTACGAGTGCTTAACTCGAGTGTTTCATCATTTCCTTTCCTTGCTTCTTGGCTCCTCCCACGAATGATATTACAGGATACAAGAGGGTTTAAATAAATAAATAAAAAGGGGAGGAATTGATGGAAAATGTGTTTGCTAAATGAGTCAGCCTTGCTCGCTGAAACGTCACTTTAAAGTGACTGTTATTGATGATTATTGCCCAGTTTTATCACATCACTGGGTATATATGGTAACACTACATATTCATATCATCAACATTAACAAACATTAACTGATGATGCAGCAGCATATTCACAATCCTACTTTATCGTTAATGGACTTAACACATGTAAGCACATGTCTTTCCTTATTTGTTCTCGACGTTGTTAAGGGCCCAGGCACAGAAGATGATTGTTTTCTCTTTTTTTCTTCTTTGTCTTATTATTCATGTAATGGTAGTTCACAGAACCAGTCACATTTATTTATCATTTTTTTTAAATCCACTATACAGATTCGGCATGGTCCTAAAAGTCTTCTTGCCAATCGTTCCACTGTCCAAGACACTGCAACTCGTCAGAGAATCACAATTCCACATTCCTTTAGTTTACAGTTTTGGGTAGAATTGGTTCAACGACCGCCATCTTGAATTGTAACTTTTCCTCTTTTTTTTGGTCACATCATCAGGACCGAGATAAAGATCGAGAAATAATGTCTGCATTACCACACGGTGCTTGACCCCATAATCACTGCTTGCAGCTATACTCATCACCCTGTACTCATACTGTTTGTTCTGACTAGTTTATCATTATCATCAAAACGTGTTTTACGGAGGTGAAAAATGTAAACCGCAGAGCTAAAATGGTCCAAAGCACAGGGTCAAGCACAGGAGTCTGGAAGCGCTCGTGTAGCTTTGTCAAGTCTCCTGGAGTGTGCCATTTCTTTTGACAATGAAATGAGATGCAAATTTGTTGAAGCAGACCCGACTAGGTGTCTGTTGAAAATTTGGTTCATTAAAAAGTACAGCAAAACCTCCGCTGGAACAAATCAGCATGCGCCAAGACTTGACAGAAATAAAAGGAATAAAGAAATTAAAATCCAGTGATGCACAGGCAACCTTCTTTCCTTGCCCCAGAGCTCTTTTTTTTTTTCCTCTTCAAGATTTCTGATTTTCAGCATCCTTAAAATAATTCCTACTGCAAGTAGACTGCACTATGAAATCCAGTCCAAAGCCCAGCCTTTAGTTAAGGCAAGAAATCAATCACTTTATAAATAAAGAAATATCACTGACGCTGTAATATTTTATTCAATGTTATTGATCAAAATTTTGGTGGTGTTCTCTTCCACATTGATTTATATAGTTATAATCATCAGTAAGCCATGCTTTAAATAAAGTTGATCTACTGATCAGTTAATCAGATTAATGCACATGATTTAGGCCACAATGGCTACATGCTTGGCTAAGGCTGGTGAGCTTGTAATAAAATGTTGTTGTTGTTTTTTTTAAACATTTCACTCTATATTCAATCCAGTCAGTACTCAAAATAGTATGAGTTATTGACCAATCAGAAACCAAGAATGAAAAATAATATTTTTTTTAAAGTTGCTGATGCTTGAGTGAATAAGTCTGGCACTGGAGCTAGAAAACTGGACAGGTTGAAAGCCAAAACAGGGGGAAAAAGAAACCTGTTAAAAAAGAGGAGGTGCTCTGGGTTTACCTGTGCCACCCCTGTGACTGTAAGCGCTACCCCCTCCGCTGTCTCAACATCCTCACACTTGGGCTGCAGGGTCATAATCTCTAGTGTTATCCTGTGGGAGACGCAAAGAAAGGAAAGAACAAACCAAAAAAATTGGGCTGACGGTCTACGGAAAGGAATGGAAGAAGAAAGAAGGGAAGAACAATAGATATGGGAGGACAAGTTAAAAAAAACGACAAAAAACTAAAAAACCAAAACAAAAACATACATACAAAAAAACCACAACAACAACAAAAAAAAAACATTCACTCCAGACATGTGATCCACGTGCACTGACTTTTAAAGCTGTAATAAAATGCTCAGCCTCAGCTCAGCAAATGAATAAAATTACACAATATGACTTTATACATGAAGAAATCTTTCAAAACAAACAGAATTAATATCAGTGTTGTTTGTATATAAATTTAGACAGTGCACGTGGAATTCTTTAAAAGCATGATGGTGTAGAAAAGCCAAGAGTGTGTTGGTGACAGCTGACTCTCTTTCCCCTTCACAAACAGAAGAAAACCATAAAAGCAGCGCTGCGTAGGTAACGGTGTGTGTACGCCCAGACCAGAGGAAGCAGAAAAACATGCGCATGAGAAAACAGATTTCCAGACCAGCTTTCTGCTGCCACTGTTTATTTTGCCTCCAGCTGCCCCTGCTGTTGTCGTTCAGTCCAGTGGATTTGTTTGTCTGGGGTTTTTTTCTGTGTTTGTTTTTTTTTTTTTTTTAATTGTTTGCTTGGACTGGATCGGATTACCTGAGCCACCCCGGTCACATCCAGGGGGACGCCCTCCGACGTTTCGATATTCTCACAGCGACACAGGACGGTTATTACTCCCAGAGAAATTCTTTGCAGGCAGGTGAGCGGAGAGGAAAAGGGAGGGAAAGGGGGTAACAGGACAGCAGAATGTTATCACCGCATTAAAGAAAGACATGTTCTGGGTATCAGGAATCAGTCAAAGGTTAAAGCTAGACCACTGTAAAGAGCAACTCCAGCTGCCTTTTTGTTGCCACGCCCTCACGTTAAAACACTCTCTGCTACACCGCCTGTTAAACACTTTGAACAGCATTGGGGGAGTGGTCACCTTTTTTTTTCTGTCTGGTAGAAGCTATATCAAGATATATTTCAAGATATATCGTGCATTTTGATCATTTCCACAGCTCAAAAACGTAGAAATGAGCGTGCGGCGTTTATGCTCTGAACAAAACAAAACTGCAGCAGATTTCTGGCTTTAAAGCGCTTTAAAGTGTATGGGGGAAGTCTTCTCAACCACCACCAGTGTGTAGCATCCACCCAGGTGATGCAACGGCAGCCATAATGGGCCAGAACACCCAACACACACCAGCTATTAGTGGGGAGGAGAGTAATGTAGCCAATTCAGAGATGGAGATTATTAAGGGGCCATGACAGATAAGGTCCAATAGGGGAATTTCGCCAGGACACTGGGGGTATAACCCTACTCTTTAAGAGAAGAGTTTGCATGTTCTCCCTGTGCTTCAGGGGTTTCTTCCAGGTACCCCGGTTTCCTCCCCCAGTTCAAAGACATGTGCTGCTTCGCACCTCTATATTGTCCATAGTGTGTGTGTGTGCCCTGTGATGGGTTGGCACTGCATCCAGGGTGTCCCCAGCCTTATGCCCAGAGTCTCCTGGGAGAGGCTCCAGGCTCCCGGACACCCTGCGTAGGACAAGCGGGACAGAAGATGGATGGACATAGCGGTATGTTGACTGATCTAAAGCAAACACTTCTATTTAAAAATAAAGAAGTATTACGTTGCTACTTTAAACAGCCAAGTTGATTTGATGTCACTGGCTGAACTCCGGGTTGAGGAGACGGTCCCGAGTTTACAAATAGGAATTTTTTTGTTTTGTCCTAATTGGAGGTCAGAAATCACAAGATACGACTTTTAATCGAATGCAGCATAGAACACGGGCTGTGGCGCGTGTTTAAAATGTGAGCCATTAGTGTGCTGTACTTGTGGGATTTAAAGCTCACGGGCATTTTTTATTCATTCATTTATTTAAACGCTCCTCTTAAACCGGATGCACGAAAGACGCTTTGCACACATTTGGACATTTCTGTCAAGCTAAGAAACTTTACTTGGGTACATACAGTGGTACCAGATGTTTATAATAATCTGTCAGAGCAATGCAAACAATTTGCATAATGTATTACTTACACGTGTGAAAACTGAGCTACAGGGACTGCTCGGAAAGTCGTGGGCAGACTCAGACTCGCATCCGAGGCCAACATCCAACTAATTTATTTATTTTTTTTGAAGATGCCAAAATATTCTTTTGTCAGAAATGATCAAAATAAGAGATAACAGTTATGTTTGTTAAATATTTGTTATATTCGCTGGAGTTGCTCTTTAAGACTCCTAATCTGAGGAATCACATTTTCTCAAACAACAACAAACAAAACAAGACAAAGCAAAATCCAGAGGCCATAACCAGATAAGAAGGCCACAGCGGTGTCAAATTGCACCCCACCCCAGCTTTCTCATCCGCCAGCTCTCTTCTATTGTGCAAGTCTGATTAGACAAGAACGGTCACATGACTTCGTATGCTTTCAAGGCAACTATCCTTCAAGGCTCTGTTCAATAAGACACAACATCTGGCTACACTTGCAGAAGGGAAGTGAATCCGAACTCATTGGACATGACTTTGATTAAAATATAATTAACCATGATGTATATGAAACAAAGCTCAGCTTCTAGCCTGAAAACACAAACAGTGGCTCTGCTTCTTCTCCTCCTCCATTTCAGCAAATTAGATTAATGTGACACTAACAGCAGCCACTAAGCAGATTGCGGTGCTTCGTGGCAGGAAGGCGGAGGGGGAGAAAGAACTCCCGAACACTACCCTGACCTCACAACCGGGAACGAGCTCGGCTTTCCCCAATCTAGAAACATGCATGTCTTCGTCGGCTACAGGGTAATGGCTGTTCTATTTAGGAAGTCGCTGTAATGTACATGCATGCGAGAGAAGTCCCACAAATATCTGCTGAGGAATTCCACACATGCCTTTCAGTTACTTACAACAGTCTCCTTTCACACACACACGCCATCAAAAGTATTTCTGGCACAGTGCCCCACTGCACAAAGCTCTCTTTTACCGAGCAGCAAGCTTAGGGTCCCAGCGAATGCGTTTTAGCCAAAGGCAAGACTGAACACAGAGCAAGGAAGGTTAGCATGTAGCATACAGAGAACAGAACACAAACATCATAAACTTAGGATCAGCAATCATTTCGGTCGACATTTGATTAAAAACATCAACGATACATAAAAACAGCAAGTTAGGCACCAGAATGAATTGAAAAGAATACCTGAAGCAGAATTTTTAAATATACTCCAATATAATGAGACTAATTGAAAATACTGTACTAGTTAATTTAGATATATTCTTGACAATAATTAACGTAGCACGAGTTTGTTTCTTTCCCCTTAATTTAACTTAGTGAGTAGAACTAGGAGGCTGGTCCACTTGTCTGAATGTAACCACGGTGAACTTCATGGGACCTTGCAATAAAACTGATAGTGTTTGTTTTTCCACAAACTGCAGTATGTGTGTGTGTGTGCGCGCGCGCGTGTGTGTGTGTGTGTGTAAGAGCACTGAGCTGACCTGATGATAAACTGTGTGTATACAAATATGCAGGATACACATTATTTGTGGGCCCCTAGTTTGGCTCTTCCTAAACTGACAGATGTGTCAGTCAGATGTGCTTCCGGACTGATTAATGCTTCAACTTGCTGAGGTGGCTGGACTACAGCATGTACCTTTATACCTTCCAACATTTTTGTCAGCACTCACTAGTCATAAAACAACCAAAACAACAAACCTCAATAATAGCATAAAATAGTCCCATTAAAAATGTTAATGCTACATGAAGTATAGATTGACATCCTATTAATTATATCAATGCTATATTAAGTATAGATTGATGTCCTATTAATAATATTAATGCTAGAGTCAAGTATAGGGCTGCAAACTACTAAAATAATTAACCATCATTAATGACATTATTTTGCACAATTAACTGATTTATTGTATTTTTACATGGCACCTTTTCACCAGTTAGCTCTCCACTATCATACGACAGATATTAATACGGTAGCGTGCCGCCAGCTGCATCTTTTACACACACGGAAGAATGCACTATCCGCCGCTTTCTGCATGCATGAGCTCACAGATGCCCATGATTGGCTAGTGTTGCTGTGAACGATAGGGGAGAGAGGGTATGCCAGCTCTATCACCCTGAGAGCACGGCCAGTTTTGCTCCCTTGGACTCCCGGCCACGGACGCCTGTGGCATCACTGGAATTCGAACTCATGATTTCCGGACAATAGGTCAATTGATTGGAGCAAACAATCAAAACGTACAAGGGAACGAATCTGTGTCTAACTCATTAACCTGAGAGACTACTCCACTCGCGGATTTGAACGCGACTGGTGAAACTACTGATGCGTGAAACTACAGGTAGAAAAGGCCATTTTGGACAATCTTTATTTTTTTGGATAAACTGTAGCTATAATGTGTTTTCTCTTAGACTATAGTAATGAAAATATTAAAACTCAACATGCATGCACTCATGCCCAGTGCATTAGCTGAAACGTTAAGCTCCGCCCACTTGGCATAACCACATTCCTTAAAGAACTGCTAGCACTGATTCAACAGAGGAAAGGATAGCCCAATAGTTATGCGTTTTTTTGCAATCCTTTGCAGATGTATTCAGATAATTATGGAAGCGTTTAACATTTAACCTCACCTACAGCTGAGTAGCTATGTGAACTCTATTTCTGCTTATTCAAATTTATTCGTTTTAGAGCTTGACCTCAGGTCACAATGAACTCAAGTCAGATTTAATTAGAGTTTCACTGATAAATATAGCTGAACTAAGTTTGTATCCTGATCAGAAACAAATCCTTAAATCACTTTTATTTATTTATTTATTTAAGGTTTTCATTTTGCATTGTTTTTTGCAAATTGGCGTCACCGTGTTCTACATAATCTTCATTTCGTTTCAACGCATGCGAAAATCTTGTGCTGAATGAAATCGAATGAAAATCTTTATAGAGCGACATAAATTGGAATTTAATTTTAAAAAATGTCCAGATTTTTTTTTTATAATTAAATTCCAATTTATGTCGCACTGTTACGATTTTCGTTTTACTCATAAAACGCTGATAAATTTTATTAAATTGGTTTTATCCAATTTAGAGATTTTCTCCAATTGAGAGGTTCTAGGAGATTTTATATATATCCAATTTATAATGAAATTGGAATTTTATTATTTTAAAACAATTCTAGAGGAATCCGGACACGTGTTAAGCACTGGGTTAAACACGTGTCCGGATTCCTCTAGAATTTTTTTTATAATTCAATTCCAATTATTAAGATTTTCATTTTACTCGCCCCTGTAAAACACTGACAAAAGTTCACGTCTCCTCCTCTGATTCACATCTACAAACGATACGATGACGCATTTTTCACATTAAATGAAAACATGACATGAAATTGATGAATCCAGCAACTGTGGAATTTGCCTTACGATCTCCATGACCTTTGTTGAATAGGTGCAACTGAGATTTTCAAAAAGGTTTGCGGTCTGGTTCTGTGTACTATCTACACTAAAGGTGACGGGTCTCGCTGCATTCGTAGCATTTCCGTTTCCATTGCAGCTACAGCGTGTAACCATAGCTTACGAGTTTCATCAATACAACATGGGGTAAACTTCAAGGTAATTAACCACCGATGTCCAGGAAGCTCCATAAAACTTTACAGCTTTATCCACTGCTTGGTTGTAGCAAGCTGCATCATGCGAGACATTACTGAAAGCGTCAAGCATGTCCGGCATGTCCGTGTGGGAGTTAAACCTGCAGACGCTCGGGATATAAAAGGAAGATAAAATACATGTAAAAGAGAAAAACTACTAATAGATAACGCTTACTTTTGAATGTCTGTGAGGAACCACCACGCCCACGCCCATCCTCCGATCGCGTAGGTCTTCTTATCGGATCCACAACAACCACCTACGGCATCACACCAGGGACAAGTCAGATAAACTTCAAATCAATTATTCAAACCAGAAAATCTTACCGACTCATCATGTATGTTCAGAATTTTTTATATATAAATAAATAAATAAAAAATAAATATATATATAGTGCTGATTTCTAATAAAGAAACAGGCAGACATCTCTGGATATAAAAAGCTACAAAATAATAGAAACCATAGAATTATTCAGATTATTAACCACACTCTGCCTTGTTCCCTACTGAAACGCAGGTGTTTGTTTTAGTCACCGGTCATATGAGGATGTAGGAAGGGCAGTGTGAACTGGGTGCTAATATATACAGTCATGTGAAAAAATAAGTACACCCTATGGAATTTGTTGGCTTTTTTTTTCATATATTTGGACAACCAAACATTTGATCATCTTTGAAACCGTGCCTATTAATGAAGTCGATATGCTTGAACAAAACCACAAGGAAAATTAGCTTTTTCCAAATCATTTATTCAACAGGGATATCAATAGATGTGATATTCTTCTGTGGAAAAGTAAGTACACCCTTGGCCTCAGAAGCTAGTATTGCCCCCTTTAGCAGAAATAACATCTTGTAGGCGTTTTGCATAACTTTGACCACTCTTCCGTGCAATATTCTTTCAGTTGCAAGAGGTTTGAGGGTTTTCTTGCATCGCTTTGACTAGACCATTACATAACCCTCCATTTCTTCTTTCTGAGCCATTCCTTGGTGGATTTGCTAGTGTGCTTAGGATCATTATCCTGTTGAAAGGTCCACTTTCGGTTCAACTTCAACTTTCAGACAGATGGTCTCACATTATCTTCAAGCCCTTTTTGATATGATGCAGAATTCATAGATAAATCAATGAATGCAAGCTGTCCAGTCCTTTAGGCAGCAAAGCAACCCCAAACCTTTCCACCATTTAACATTACCAATAACATTTCCACCACCGTGCTTCACAGTTGGTATGAGATGCTTCTCCTGATAAGCTGTCTTTGGTCTGCACCAAACATGTCTGCCGTTACTGCGGGAAAACAACTCTGTCTTTGATTCGTCTGACCAGAGCACATTATTCCAAAAGGCCTGGTCTTTGCGTATATATGCTCACTGGCAAACTGTAGTCTTGCAAAGGCTTTTTTCTGGCACGCCTCCCATGCAGGTCAAATTTGTGCAATCTCTTTGATTGTAGAAGCATGCACTTTGACACCAAAAGTTGCAAGACTTACTAGCACATCCTGTGATGAAATTTTGGG